>NC_092278.1:25090542-25148042 GCF_036320965.1 Panulirus ornatus
TGTTATGTAAATTTTTTAAAATTCGGTCATCAAGTCTAGTATCAGCTTAGTATTGCTATTAGCTTTGGATATTGTGGTTTATTGTTGCTAGTTTACTGTTTAGAGAATATAATGATAGTTGCGGAATTTGATTTGGAGCACTGTATTCCATTGAACAATATTAGAATAAGGGCTAACAATGTAGAATACTCTCACTCATAGATAATAATCTTTATTATGGTCGTACATTTATACCAACACTTTTAGTCCACCTTAAAGAAAAATGATTGTATATGAATATTTATTTAGATCTTTCAGTGATTTACAATTGTGACCATGAAATAACCATATTAAGTTCCGTTCCAAAACAATGACTTCAGTGTTATGATAACGAAAATTTATTTACCTACCAAAGCATGTAATTTCCTCGAACAAAAATTCTCTGATGATTAATGCCGGTTGTTTTATGTTATCAGATACAGTAAATGTTAGATGGTTTTATGCAAAGCAAGTCGCTGATTTTACGATAAACCTTGATCCGTATTAGAGTTGTATTTAATTTTAGGAGAATGTGACCCATGACAGATTGAATTTAACATTCTAATAACTTAAAACCACAAACTTCTCTTCACATAGATACCACTCATAGCAGGAGCATTCCATCAGTATGTTACCCATATCATAATCCCCCCCCCCCCATACGCGCCAGTATTAGATAATGCGATAATAATTAGGGTTATGTATATTTGGGAAAGTATTGGTATGATTAATGTAAATGTAGGCAATATTCTTTGAAATAATCAACAACGTATGAATACCTACCTTAAGTCTTCTAACAAACAAGGTTTGTGTGCGTGTTCAAGACTTGAGTGGAAATATAGCGATGATGATGCACCTGTGTATCATCATCGCTCATGGGAAACCCCTGCAGCAGACTTATTTCATATTTGTTATACGTTTCGCGAAGTTGGTGAGGTTTTCGTTGGTAAGATTCATTTTTCATGTGTTTTGATACCTACCTTTACATTCATTAACTACAATTTTTCCTCGATATGCATAATGATAATTATTATTAACTTTATGTGTTGTTCAATAGAAAACAGTGCTCCAAATCGTGCTGAACAACGTCCTGTGTTCTCTGTGGAATACGCTCTGCTGTACCTGAGCAACGTACTGTATTCTCCTTGGATTACACTTTACGTGAGCAACGTACTGTATTCTCCTTGGATTACACTTTACCTGAGCAACGTACTGTGTTCTCCTTGGATTACACTTTACCTGAGCAACGTACTGTGTTCTCCTTGGATTACACTTTACCTGAGCAACGTACTGTGTTCTCCTTGGATTACACTTTACCTGAGCAACGTACTGTGTTCTCCTTGGATTACACTTTACCTGAGCAACGTACTGTGTTCTCTAAGGAGTAAATTCTTCTGTAGCTAAAAATCATAAAAACAAGATGCCAACTGGAAGTGTTTGTAGGCTGAAAATACCATTTGATATTTAAAATGCTACTGGTGGCTGGTGAATATTACTAGAAATTAATCGTGTTGGAAACTCGTCTAGACTGATATTTCATAAGGTTTTTCCTGCCCCATTGTGTTGATTTAAACAGTTTAGGTTTTGTTTTATGGAAGTCGAGGTTTAGAACATATTTGACATACAGTTACTAACGTGCGTATATTAGATGGGTTTGCTAATCTATGTAGAAATCGAGCTTTGCCATACATAAAAGGTATGATTTATGGATAGGTTATTACTAAATGGAAGTGGATCTATTCCTTGTAAACATCAGCTGGTGTCCCCATATAATGGGATTTCCTCTGGAGTTGTAGGCATTTCCTTATTTTAAATTTCGATGACCAGCCGGCACTAACAGATATTCAGGCTTGCTCTGGCATGAGATAAGGACAGAGAGTTGGTCGTTCAATGCGGTGAGCGGGAAACAGTGTGTGAAATAATTTTTGTTATGAATGAACAAAATATATAAGTAATCATAACGCGTAGGATGTCAAATGCAGTGGAATGGGAAAAATAGGTGATTCTGACAAAGTTAAGATGATACTGATAAGTAAATATCAAATAATGCAATACAAAAGAAAGGCTTTGTCATGGATAAATCTGCCTCTACAGTAAAAAAAGAAAAAAATCCGCAGAAAAGTTATGCGATGAAAGCTTTAGACAGTATTTATTCAGCCCTGCGGAACATGATTTGAAATATTGATTTGTATGTGGTAGCTCTGCGAGTTCGCTGAGCATTGACATTTGCTGGAAACTGCCTTAGATAGAAGTGAGATTTTTGAAAATGGTTTTGAGAACTGTTGGCATCGGTAGGTTGTAGGTATTGAGTATCGGTATGATGCAGACATGTTCCGACGCATTCCATCCCGACAACCAGTCTTGGGATTGTGTAATTTTGGAATATGGTTCAGTTACGGTTTCGATAATCACAAGAACGTAAGCTACCGAAAGAAAAGGCAATAAAACCAAACACTATTACCACATAACCTCTTTCTCTGAAGGGGCTTCCGCCGTTTGTGCTCTATGGGATGTGTTTCTACTCACGAACAAGATTTTACGTTTTGTCAATTTTCGTCTCTTGTATTCATGAAGATATATATGCCTTTTATACACATGATTTTTTTGTGTTAATTGAGTCTGCGTACGTTTCTTTACATATGTTTAATTACCTCTTTTTATAAGTCAACACTTGTTACCCGAAGTCTGAACAGAAATTTCTTTACCGATGAATTTTTTTTAATATTATTATAAGCAGGGCTAGCGCATATCGTTCATTGTTCGAAAAATTGTCAAATAAAGATAGAGTGGTATTGCTTATGTGTTGTCGAGTGTTCTGGAAACGATAACGAGAGGGCGTGTTTGTGAACGAATGCTCCTTTTTATATACCTATATACTCGTATATAGTTCGAGTTTTTAACCAGATTTTTAGGCGACAAAATAATGGGTAGACATATACTAGGGTAATATTTTCGTTAGTTTGAAATTCGTGGATGATGAAAGGGCTTGGAGCTACTGTTAGCTTCAGACATGAAACATATTTACCAGTTACTGCCAATAAACAATTAGTCATGAAAAACTGTGCTGTGCCTTCAGTAGATGAAGCTCACTAACGTACAGTAGTCTAACTTACAACGTGCTTTCCGCAGTCTAAGTTCGTAGCGCAGGCTAATTTGTATCATGTAAGGTGTCATAGTACCCATAGATCAATAGAAATACCGATCGTAAAAACCTCTTCAATATTTCACACTCGTATAATAATCCACCTCAATCTCATATTGTTTACAAGCAAGACAGTAAGAGTATAAACACAAAGTCTTCGCGACCAGGGCTCTGTACGTGTTTTTCGAATCGTTCTCAGTTGAAAAGCTGTTACATTTTACCTTAACTGTTCCTGAATGAATATATTCTCCAAAAATAAATAGTAGTTTTGCTGAAACATGATGTATTACATAGTAAAATAGGATAAGATACTCTGAAAGCAAAAGACTACCTAACCTTCCTATGTTAAGAGATATTGCTCGTTTTCTTTTTTTATAGTTTTCGGTTAAAACAGTTATATTGCAATGACGATATTCATGCTATGCTTGATGTAACGTATTCACGGAAATGTAACATGTTTGCTGAAATGACGTACGTATTATAGTGGAAAGTGGGATAAAATAATGAAAGCAATCGACTTTCGCTTTCTTTCGTTGTTCAAAAGATGTTACCGTAATTGCTTTTCGAATGATTTTTCAGTAAAAAAGAAATACAATAATTTATCCTAATTGACTTGGATAAGTACTTGAATGGAAATAGACAATATTTTTTGTTGAAACAACCAGCGTTTCAGTTTAAAGTGCCGTAATAATAAAATGGTAAACAATATGGCATCAGTGCTGTGTTTCAGACTCGGCGAACCTCAGTTTATAGGACATAGAGTGTTTTTTAGTGAAGATTTCTGAAGTGAGTTTTACATGCCATAAGATATGATCCTTTATTACCCATATTTTTTATTCCATTACCCTCAAAAACTTGGGTCGACTTATACATGAGGCATATCATAGATTAATGATTTCTTGGCTTAAAGTCAAGGGTCGACCTATACGTGAGATACACTTATAGACAAATATATAGGTATATAATACTTGATCGCCGTTTCTCGCGTAAGCGCAGTAGCAAAGAACAGACAAATGCCGCATCCGCTAATATCCATTCTCACGGTGTCATGTGTAATGCATAGAAACTACAGCTCCCTATCCACAACCAGGCCCCACAGACATCTCCATAATTTACCCCAGACGCTTCACATTCCTTAGTCCAGTCCATTGACAGCCGTCAACCCCTGTCTGCCACTTCGTGTTCAGTAATTGTCCCGAGCTCGCCTTTCACCCTCCTGCATGTTCAGGCCCCTGCCACTCAAAATCTTTTTCAACCCGTCCTTCCATCTCCAATTTGGTATCGCTGTTATCCATGTTCCCCCACTTCTGACACATACATCGTCTTTGTCAATTTTTTCTCACTCATTCTCTCACTTCAGCACATCCACTTCAGGTCTCTCAACCACATTCTTTGTATTACCAGAAGTCTCGTATCATTACATACTGGATCAAGCCACCTCACACCACATATTGTCCTCAACATATATTGTCCTCCTTTACATATCCTTATCTGTAGCTCTTGCTTCTCATCAATATAATTATGCTGGGACTACTTTAAGTTCAAACATACCCATTTTTGCCCTCCTAAGCAAAGATCTCTCACATTCTTCATCGCTCCCAGAACCTTCACCCCCTCACCCACCCTATGTCTCCCTTGCGCTCCTATGGTTTCACTCATCGTCATATTTACTCTCAGGTATCCATTTTTTCACCTCCAATTTTTCTCCATTCAAACTTACATTACACCTAACCTGACCCTCAACCTTGTTAAATCTAATGGCCTTGCTTTTATTCACATTTACTCCCAGCTTCCTCCTTTTCCACACTTCCAAACTGTCACCAACTTTTGCAGTTTTTCACACGAATCTGCCACCAGTGCAATATCATCAGCAAGCAACAACTAACTCACACCCTAGACCCTCTATTTCCCTACAGAGTGCGTACTCTCCTTTTTCTCCAAGACTCTTGCATTTACTTCCATCATCACCGTCCCATCTCTAAACAAATTAACTATGGTGACATCACACACCCCAGCCGCCGACCAACTTTCATTTGGAACCAATCACTCTCCCTTCCTTTCTCGTACACACGCCTTACACTCTTGATAAAACAAATAACTTTTCACTGCTTCTTACAGCTTTCTTCCCACACCTTTTATTCTCAAGATCTTCCACAAGGCATCTCTATCAACCGCCATCAGATGCTTTTTCCAGACCTATAAATGTCATATACAGATCCATCTGTTTCTTTGAGTATTTCTCACGCACGTTCTTTTAAAGCAAACATTTGAACCACACTTCCTCACCCACTTCTGAAAGCACACTGCTTCTCCGCAATCTGATGCTCTGTGCATGCTTTCTCCCTCTCAATCTCAACCCTTCCATACAACTTACTAGGTACACTCGACTAACTTGTATTTACCTCAGTAGTATGAACACTCACCTTTATCCCCCTTGCCTTTTTTATACAGTGGCACTATACATGCATCTCGCCTATCCTCAGGCACCTCACCATGATACATGCATACGCTGTAAACCCTGACTAACGACTCAACAAAACGGGTACCCTCTTTATTAACAAATACAATTATAGTGCCACCCACTCCAGCTGCCTTGCCACATTTCATCGTACGTAAGGCTTTCACCACCTCTTTTGTCTTCACCAAACCACTCACCATGACTCACTTCACATACCGCCCCGCCCCAAACACCACACATTTGCCACCCTGTCATCAAACACATTCATCAGTAATTAAAATAATGGCTCCATCTCCCACCTCTTCATCATAATGGCTCCATCTCCCACCTCTTCATCATAATGGCTCCATCTCCCACCTCTTCATCATAATGGCTCCATCTCCCACCTCTTCATCATAATCTGTTACCACTTCCCTTGTGCTCATTCGCCGATGTTCCTCTTTGTTCTCTTTGTTTTTTTTGGTCATTATCAGTCTCCTTCCAGATCGTCTTATTTTACGTAAAGTTTACTAATACTCGACTACCCCAAAGAACAAATGCCCTCTTCCTCGTGCATCACTTTCCCTCCTTCGTTTACATTAATGTCACGTACCGTCCAAACGTACATACGTGTTGTCCAGTTCCAGAAATGCAAACTAGTGCATTTTGTTAACGAATGCAAGTTTATATGTGTATTATCAAACTGGACTTGTGTGCACATGTGTGTGTGTGTGTGTGTGTGTGTGTGTGTGTGTGTGAGTATATGTGCAGATGCGAGGTGTATGATTGTGTTGTGTGTTGCTCCTCTCAAGTAAGGTGAGAGACGCACCCCACCTCCCCTATCTTCTTGTAGTTAACCTTATGTAGTTAATTACTCTCATGCTTGTACGACATTAAGACTCGAATGTTTGTTTGTTTGGCTGTGTTCTCGTCATTCCCAGGTACTACAGAACATCTTAATTCCATTTGTTATGTACAACAGAAACGGCAAGAGATAGAGCCAAGGATCGTCTGTTAACAAAGAAAAAAAATCCTCTAACATTCAGGCGATCACTGGCAGTACGCGACCGCATTTTATTGTTGTTTTTGGGTGTATTGAACTTTGTGCCTGTCATCTGTTATGTAAAAGCCAGTCATCAGCCAGTAATTCAAGCCATGTGATAAGGTTTCGTACACTAACTAGACCTTCTGATGCCAGTAAAACGAGCAACTTACAACGAAAGCCAACCCCATTAGTGTTCTCAGCAGGGTGCAGCCTGTCAACATCATGATAACTAGGCTCGTGTTACACTTGCCACATTGGATAACAAACATTTACATCTTCAGTAATTGTCAGAGAACGTCGAACATTTTCTTGTCAAGAATGATGTAAAATATTTGGGTAATGATTACGATATGATTAATGTGATGATGATGATGGTTCCCTGTCAACAGACTGGTAGACCATGGATCGATTTGTGGTCATCCCTTGGTGCGGGAGGATCCTGAAAGTTATAAGAGTAGATGTGACTTGATTTTGGAAGAGATGGATGTCAGGTTGGATACAATTAAGTATGAACAGTAAAGAGCTGTACACCCTGGTTAAGTTATTTAGGAGTAAAATGTAATAAGGATGGCTGGTGGTGAAAAAACTATAGTTGAGTGTAGATTCTTCCAGTGCAGAAAAATTGGAGTTGCACTGAAAGATTGGCAATTGGTGGAGGAAACATTTATCCTGTTAAACCCTATTTTGTATTATGATAAGAGCTGTAGTGTTGGATAGTTTGCTTAGTAAAGTTAGGAACGTTGCGAAGGGATGAGTGTTGTGAAGAAATCGGTAAGAAGGCGTATGAGTTAAAAATCTGTTAGTGTGAAATGGTCATGCAGAGCATGTTAGGCTGGTCAAGAAGCTATATATATGATAATGCAAAAGTTACAAACGAGAGAGGAAGACCGTGGAAGCGGCAGACAGATGCTGCGAGAGAATCGATTACTGCCAGGGATATTTCAGGAGTTACCAGAGGTATGACGGGATATGATTTAGTGGTAGCGCTTTGTATGTAGTGTTGTGAATGTGGCACTGGTCTCGCTGAAGGTATTCAGTTTAGCATATAAGTGAAAAAGTGGTGTAGCGATTAGCGTTCCTGACCATAACGCATTCACGGGCCACCCAGGGTCGAGTGCATAGGTACGAATCCTGGATGTGGCAGTCGGTTCAAAGTTAATCCAGCTGTTCATCCACCCCGAGGGGGTTGGTCGATAAGATGGGTACCTGTTTGATGGTACAGTGGCAGATTTAGGGTGTTTTGGTCGGGGTGGTGTGCGAAGGGAGAGGGTCAGGGAAAATGGTATGGTAAAGAGAGAAGAGGTAGAGTGAAAGCTTTGCACAGGAAATCGGGCAAGGCGGCGGGTTTGGATGGTATTGCAGTAGAATTTATTAAGAAGGGGGTGACTGTGTTGTTGATTGGTTGGTAAGGATATTCAGTGAATGTATGGATCATGGTGAAGTGCCTGAGGATTGGCGGAATGCATGTATAGTGCCATTGTACAAAGGTAAAGGGGATAAAGGTCAGTGTTCAAATTACAGAGGTATAAGTTTGTTGAGTAATCCTGGAAAATTATATGGGAGGGTATCGACTGAGAGGGTGAAGGCATGTACAGAGCATCAGATTGGGGAAGAGCAGTGTGGTTTCAGAAGTGGTAGAGAAAAGACAAAAATTATAATGGTGAAAGTGCATACAAACAATATAAAGAACATAAAAAGTATAGTGTAGATTTTGAAAATTTCACACTTTCATGGTACCCAAAAATTTTGTTTCATGAATGTAACGTCAATTCCTTTGCTTTACTTTTTATGTTAATACAGATACACGCCTTTGTATATGCCTTCACAAATATGCGTACACATACGTACACACAATCACTAGAATAAAGGACAGTGGAATGTGATTACAAATTCAAAGTTTAAGTGAATTTTTAAAGCTGACATGCAACAGTTGCGACCACCTCATCGTATGTTGGATGATGTTCCTTTTCTTTAAAGAATTTTTTGTGTAGGATTAGCAATTGTCAAATAAGGAAGAATGTCGATCGACAGAATAGCACAGCAGCAAGTTGTGTCAGAATAACAGGATATACTAACATCAGAATAACAGGATATACTAACATCAGAATAACAGGATATACTAACATCAAAAAGATAACAAACTTACCTCTGACGTCGTGAATACGAAAAACAAAATTCAGCGGTTTGACAGTGGAAGAGAGACGGAGGCACCAGTGTAAAGCTCTCTTCTCGGATACAAAGACTAACTTTTCTTATATGATGGCATCACTTACATGAACTGTCAGAGATAATTAAAATATAAGAGGCACGGCCCTGTTTGTTATCTCTTATATAACTTCTTGGGCGCTTACTATTATCTTTTTGTTGTTACCTAGTATCACTGTAGATAAGGTTTCTTTAAGTTCAGAGTTTTTAATGTATCTGACCTTCATTTCCTGTTAATAACACAATGTAAATGCTTTAGAGTACCTTTCCTCTCAGTCATATTTTCCGTTCCCCAACAAGCCTCCTGACGTCTTTGTGAAAGGTCTTCGTCTTTGGAGACATTAGGAGCAGTCAGCACACCGAACAAAAGCCAAGGAGACATTAAATGATGAAAGATTTTCTTAATTCGTCTGACGAACTTGCAAGTGAGTCTATCAACTGCCATGGTCATTAACGTAAACTTTCACGAACTGAAAAATCTTCTGACCTTCAGTTGTGATAGCTCTAAGACCATATACACTCATTTTGTATGTGACTATATATATATATATATATATATATATATATATATATATATATATATATATATATATATATATATACTATCCCTGGGGATAGGGGAGAAAGAATATTTCCCACGCATTCCCCGCTTGTCGTTGAAGGCAACTGAAGGGGACGGGAGCGGGGGCTAGAAACCCTCCCCTCCTTGTATCTTAACTTTCTAAAAGGGGAAACAGAAGAAGGAGTCACGCGGTGAGTGCTCATCCACCTCGAAGGATCAGATTGGGGTGTCTGTGTGTTGATGTAACCAAGACGAGAAAAAAAGGAGAGATAGGTAATATGTTTCAGGAAAGGAACCTGGATGTTTTGGCTCTGAGTGAAACGAAGCTCAAGGGTGAAAGGATAGAGTGGTTTGGGAATGTCTTTGGAGTAAAGTCAGGGGTTGGTGAGAGGACAAGAGCAAAGGAATGAGTAGCACTACTCTTGAAGCAGGAGTTGTGGGAGTATGTGATAGTGTAAGAAAGTTGACTCTAGATTGATATGGGTAAAACTGAAAATGGATGGAGAGAGATGGGTGATTATTGGTGCCTATGCACCTGGTCATGAGAAGAAAGATCATAAGAGGCAAGTGTTTTGGGAGCAGCTGAGTGAGTGTGTTAGCAGCTTTGATGCGCGAGACCGGGTTATAGTGATGGGTGATTTGAATGCAAAGGTGAGTAATGTGGCAGTTGAGGATATGATGAGTGTACATGGGGTGTTCTGTGTTGTAAATGGAAATTGTGAAGAGCTCGTAGATTTGTGTGCTGAAAAAGGACTGGTGACTGGGAATACCTGGTTTAAAAAGAGAGATATGCATAAGTATACGTGTGTAAGTAGGAGATATGGCTAGAGAGCGTTATTGGACTACGTGTTAATTGATAGGCGCATGAAAGAGACTTTTGGATATTAATGTGCTTAGTGGGGCAATTGGATGGATGTTTGAACATTATCTTGAGGCGAAGGTGAAGATATGTAGAGGTTTTCAGGAAAGAAGAAAGTATGTTGGGGTGAAGAGATTGATGAGAATCAGTGAGCTTGGAAAGGAGACTTGTGTGAGAAAGTACCAGGTGAGATTGAGTGCAGAATGGAAAAAGGTGAGAGCAAATGACGTAAGGGGAGTTGGGGAGGAATGGGATGTATTTAGTGAAGCAGTGATTGTTTGCACATAAGATGCTTGTGGCATGAGAAAGATGGGAGGTGGGCAGATTAGAAAGGGTAGTGAGTAGTGAGATGAAGAAGTAAGATTGTAAGATTTTTGCAGGGAAGTAGTGCAAATTACTGGGAGATGTATAAAAGAAGGAGGCAAGAGGTCAAGAGAAAGGTGCAAGAGGTGAAAAAGAGGGCAAATGAGAGTTGGGATGAGAGTATCATTAAATTTTAGAGAGAATAAAAAGATGTTTTGGAAGGAGGTAAATAAAGTGCGTAAGACAAGAGAACCAATGAAAACATCAGTTAAGGGGGCAAATGGGATGGTAATGACAAGTAGTGGTGAAGTGAGGAGATGAAGTGAGTATTTTGAAGGTTTGTTTAATGTGTATGATGATAGAGTGGCATATATAGGGTGTTTTGGTCAAGGTGGTGTGCGAAGTGAGAGGGTTAGGGAGAATGATTTGGTAAACAGAGAAATGGTAGTGAAAGCTTTGCGGGAGATGAAAGCCGGCAAGGCGGCGGGTTTGAATGGTATTGCAGTGGAATTTATTTAAAAAGGGGGTGACTGTATTGTTGACTGGTTGGTGAGGATATTCAATGTATGTATGGTTCATGGTGAAGTGCCTGAGGATTGGCGGAATGAGTGTTCAAATTACAGAGGTATAAGTTTGTTGAGTATTCCTGGGAAATTATATGAGAGGGTATTGATTGAGAGGGTCAAGGCATATACAGAGCATCAGATTGGGGAAGAGCATTGTGGTTTCAGAAGTAGTAGAGGATGTGTGGATCAGGTGTTTACTTTGAACAGTGTATGTGTGAAACACTTAGAAAAGCAGATGGATTTGTATGTACCATTTATGGATCTGGAGAAGGCATATGATAGAGTTGATGGAGATTCTCTGTGGAATGTATTAAGAGTATATGGTGTGGGAGGTAAATTGCCAGAAGCAGTGAAAAGTTTTTATCGAGGATGTAAGGCATGTGTACGAGTAGGAAGAGAGGAAAGTGATTGGTTCCCAGTGAATGTTGGTTTGTGGCAGGAGTGCGTAATGTCTCCATGGTTGTTTAATTTGTTTATGGTTGGGGTTGTTAGGGAGGTGAATGCAAGAGTTTTGGGGAGAGGGGCAAGTATGCAGTCTGTTGTGGATGAGAGAGCTTGGGAAGTGAGTCAGTTATTGTCCGCTGATGATTCATCGATGGTGGCTGATTCGGCTGAGGAACTGCAGAAGTTGGTGACTGAGTTTGGTAAAGTGTGTGAAAGAAGCTGAGAGTAAATGTGAATAAGAGCAAGGTTATTAGGTTCATTAGGGTTGAGGGACAAGTAAATTGGGAGGTAAGTTTGAATGGAGAAAAACTGGAGGAAGTAAAGTGTTTTAGTTTTAGATATTCTGGGAGTGGATTTGGCAGCGGATGGAACCATGGAAGCGGAAGTGAGTCACAGGGTGGGGGAGGGGCGAAGATTCTGGGAGTGTTGAAGAATGTGTGGAAGGTGGGTATGTTTGAAGGAATAGTGGTTCCTACAATGTTATCTGGTTGTGAGGCATGGGCTATAGATAGGGTTTGGCGGAGGAAGGTGGATGTGCTGGAAATGAGATGTTTGAGGACAATATGTGGTGTGATGCGGTTTGATTGAGTAAGTAATGAAAGGGTAAGAGATGTGCGGTATTAAAGAGTGTGGTTGAGAGAGCAGAAGAGGATGTATTGAAATGGTTTGGTCACATGGAGAGAATGAGCCAGGAAAGATTGACCAAGAGGATATATGTGGAGGGAACGAGAAGTGGGAGACCAAATTGGAGGTGGAAGGATGAAGTGAAAAAGATTTTGAGCGATCGGAGCCTGAACATACAGAGAGTGAAAGGCGTTCAAGGAATAGAGTGAATTAGAACGATGTGGTATACCGGGGTCGACGTGCTGTCAGTAGATTGAACTAAGGCATGTGAAGTGTCTAGGCTAAACCATGGAATGTTTTGCGGGGCTGGATGTGGAAAGGGATCTGTGGTTTCGGTGCATTACACATGACAGCTAGAGACTGAGTGTGAACGAATGTGCACTTTGTTTTTTCCTAGTGCTGCCTCGCGCACCCAGGGGGGCGGGGGTTCATTTCATGTGTGGCGGGGTAGCGGCGAGAATGGATGAAGGCAGCATGAATATGTACAGTATGCAGTATGAATATGTACATGTGTATATATGTATATGTCTGTGTTTGTATATGTATGTATACGTTGAAATGTATAGTTATGTATATGTGCGTGTGTGGGCGTTTATGTATATACATGTGTATGTGGGTGGGCTGGGCCATTTTTTCGTCTGTTTCCTTGCTCTGCCTCCCTAACGCGGGAGACAGTGACAAAGTATGATATATATATATATATATATATATATATATATATATATATATATATATATATATATATATATATATATATATATATATTTATATATATATATATATATATCCCTGTGAGAGAGATGTGTGGAAATAAAAAGAGCGTGGTTGAGAGAGCAGAAGAGGGTGTTTTGAAATGGTTTGGGCACATGGAGAGAATGAGTGAGGAAAGGTTGACCAAGAGGATATGTGTCGGAGGTGGAGGGAACGAGGAGAAGACGGAGACCAAATTGGAGGTGGAAAGATGGAGTGAAAAAGATTTTGTGTGATCGGGGCCTGAACTTGCAGGAGGGTGAAAGGAGGGCAAGGAATAGAGTGAATTGGAGCAATGTGGTATACCGGGGTTGACGTGCTGTCAGTGGATTGAATCAAGACATGTGAAGCGTCTGGGGTAAACCATGGAAAGCTGTGTAGGTATGTATATTTGCGTGTGTGGACGTATGTATATACATGTGTATGGGGGGGGGGGGGGTTGGGCCATTTCTTTCGTCTGTTTCCTTGCGCTACCTCGCAAACGCGGGAGACAGCGACAAAGTATAAAAAAAAAAAAAAAAAGATATCCCTGTGAGTCCGCGGGGAAAATGAAAGTTCCCAAGTGCACTTTCGTGTAATAATCACATCATCAGTGAAGACACAAGAGGGAATAATTGGTATACATGGGGTGTTCAGTGTTGTAAATGGAAATGGTGAAGAGCTTGTAGATTTATGTGCTGAAAAAGGACTGATGATTGGGAATACCTGGTTTAAAAAGCGAGATATACATAAGTATACTTATGTAAGTAGGAGAGATGGCCAGAGAGCGTTATTGGATTACGTGTTAATTGACAGGCGCGCGAAAGAGAGACTTTTGGATGTTAATGTGCTGAGAGGTGCAACTGGAGGGGTGTCTGATCATTATCTTGTGGAGGCTAAGGTGAAGATTTGTATGGGTTTTCAGAAAAGAAGAGTGAATGTTGGGGTGAAGAGGGTGGTGAGAGTAAGTGAGCTTGGGAAGGAGACTTGTGTGAGGAAGTACCAGGAGAGACTGAGTACAGAATGGAAAAAGGTGAGAACAATGGAAGTAAGGGGAGTGGGGGAGGAATGGGATGTATTTAGGGAATCAGTGATGGATTGCGCAAAAGATGCTTGTGGCATGAGAAGAGTGGGAGGTGGGTTGATTAGAAAGGGTAGTGAGTGGTGGGATGAAGAAGTAAGAGTATTAGTGAAAGAGAAGAGAGAGGCATTTGGACGATTTTTGCAGGGAAAAAATGCAATTGAGTGGGAGATGTATAAAAGAAAGAGACAGGAGGTCAAGAGAAAGGTGCAAGAGGTGAAAAAAAGGGCAAATGAGAGTTGGGGTGAGAGAGTATCATTAGATTTTAGGGAGAATAAAAAGATGTTCTGGAAGGAGGTAAATAAAGTGCGTAAGACAAGGGAGCAAATGGGAACTTCAGTGAAGGGCGCAAATGGGGAGGTGATAACAAGTAGTGGTGATGTGAGAAGGAGATGGAGTGAGTATTTTGAAGGTTTGTTGAATGTGTTTGATGATAGAGTGGCAGATATAGGGTGTTTTGGTCGAGGTGGTGTGCAAAGTGAGAGGGTTAGGGAAAATGATTTGGTAAGCAGAGAAGAGGTAGTAAAAGCTTTGCGGAAGATGAAAGCCGGCAAGGCAGCAGGTTTATATGATATTGCAGTGGAATTTATTAAAAAAGGGGGTGACTGTATTGTTGACTGGTTGGTAAGGTTATTTAATGTATGTATGACTCATGGTGAGGTGCCTGAGGATTGGCGGAATGCGTGCATAGTGCCATTGTACAAAGGCAAAGGGGATAAGAGTGAGTGCTCAAATTACAGAGGTATAAGTTTGTTGAGTATTCCTGGTAAATTATATGGGAGGGTATTGATTGAGAGGGTGAAGGCATGTACAGAGCATCAGATTGGGGAAGAGCAGTGTGGTTTCAGAAGTGGTAGAGGATGTGTGGATCAGGTGTTTGCTTTGAAGAATGTATGTGAGAAATACTTAGAAAAGCAAATGGATTTGTATGTAGCATTTATGGATTTGGAGAAGGCATATGATAGAGTTGATAGAGATGCTCTGTGGAAGGTATTAAGAATATATGGTGTGGGAGGCAAGTTGTTAGAAGCAGTGAAAAGTTTTTATCGAGGATGTAAGGCATGTGTACGTGTAGGAAGAGAGGAAAGTGATTGGTTCTCAGTGAATGTAGGTTTGCGGCAGGGGTGTGTGATGTCTCCATGGTTGTTTAATTTGTTTATGGATGGGGTTGTTAGGGAGGTGAATGCAAGAGTTTTGGAAAGAGGGGCAAGTATGAAGTCTGTTGGGGATGAGAGAGCTTGGGAAGTGAGTCAGTTGTTGTTCGCTGATGATACAGCGCTGGTGGCTGATTCATGTGAGAAACTGCAGAAGCTGGTGACTGAGTTTGGTAAAGTGTGTGAAAGAAGAAAGTTAAGAGTAAATGTGAATAAGAGCAAGGTTATTAGGTACAGTAGGGTTGAGGGTCAAGTCAATTGGGAGGTGAGTTTGAATGGAGAAAAACTGGAGGAAGTGAAGTGTTTTAGATATCTGGGAGTGGATCTGGCAGCGGATGGAACCATGGAAGCGGAAGTGGATCATAGGGTGGGGTAGGGGGCGAAAATTCTGGGAGCCTTGAAGAATGTGTGGAAGTCGAGAACATTATCTCGGAAAGCAAAAATGGGTATGTTTGAAGGAATAGTGGTTCCAACAATGTTGTATGGTTGCGAGGCGTGGGCTATGGATAGAGTTGTGCGCAGGAGGATGGATGTGCTGGAAATGAGATGTTTGAGGACAATGTGTGGTGTGAGGTGGTTTGATCGAGTAAGTAACGTAAGGGTAAGAGAGATGTGTGGAAATAAAAAGAGCGTGGTTGAGAGAGCAGAAGAGGGTGTTTTGAAATGGTTTGGGCACATGGAGAGAATGAGTGAGGAAAGATTGACCAAGAGGATATATGTGTCGGAGGTGGAGGGAACGAGGAGAAGAGGGAGACCAAATTGGAGGTGGAAAGATGGAGTGAAAAAGATTTTGTGTGATCGGGGCCTGAACATGCAGGAGGGTGAAAGGAGGGCAAGGAACAGAGTGAATTGGAGCGATGTGGTATACCGGGGTTGACGTGCTGTCAGTGGATGGAATCAAGGCATGTGAAGCGTCTGGGGTAAACCATGGAAAGATGTGTAGGTACGTGTATTTGCGTGTGTGGACGTATGTATATACAAGTGTATGGGGGTGGGTTGGGCCATTTCTTTCGTCTGTTTCCTTGCGCTACCTCGCAAACGCGGGAGACAGCGGCAAAAAAAAAAAAAAAAAAAAAAAAAAATATATATATATATATATATATATATATATATATATATATATATATATATATATATATATATATATATTATCCCTGGGGATAGGGGAGAAAGAATACTTCCCACGTATTCCCTGCGTGTCGTAGAAGGCGACTAAAAGGGGAGGGAGCGGGGGGCTGGAAATCCTCCCCTCTCAATTTTTTTTTTAATTTTCCAAAAGAAGGAACAGAGAAGGGGGCCAGGTGAGGATATTCCCTCAGTGGCCCAGTTCTCTGTTCTTAACGCTACCTCGCTAACGCGGGAAATGGCGAATAGTTTAAAAAAAAAAAAAAAATATATATATATATATATATATATATATATATATATATATATATATATATATATATATATATATATAATGTGTGTGTTAACGGACTTGCTAAATTGAGATTACACCTTGAGGGAAGTCAGTTTAGCAAGGTTGTATCATAGGGTGAAGAGTCTCGTCAGGGAGCTTCACTCTCCAAAGGAAATCCCAAAGCCTTGGTCAGTAGGAGTCTTTAGAAAGGTACTGGGGAACACCAGGACTCTGTCACAGTAATTTATTCTGGAATAATTTAAAAGTCATCACGGGCCTTTGGGTAAACAATTGCACTGGGTCCTCATTCTCTTTTTCAATAACTTACATATAGAATCATGAAAACATGACGACTGAGCCAACAGCTTCTTTAGCTCACGAGAATGTAATAGAAAAGTACATATAAAATGTTGACAACCCTCTTTTATATTTACAAAGTAACAAAAATAGGGTAAAATTACCAATTTGACCATCCGTTTGTTTGGAAGTTGAAGTTATGTTTTCCATTGATATTTTTTATATTTTACTATTCTGACTATTAGACTGTCATCATAAAGCACTACATTTTAGAGTATCCCCCCCCCCCTTTTTTTACTCAGCAATAACAGGAAACCTCCAGTGGGAATCAGGGTTTTGGGGAAATATCAAAAATGTGTGATTTGTGTTTGAAGTGAAGGTTAGGAATGTTAAAAACAATCCAAAATCATCGGAGAAACAATTTCAACCAAACCAAACCTCGCTTAATTTATGAAAATTCTCTGGACTTGTGAAACGGTAATAATACCCAAAAACAGACTTGTTACTGGAACAATTATTTCAGTCATTCATGTTGGTTAAAGGAAAACCGAGTGACGTTTGCGGTAAATCATTCTGTGTATCATGTGAGGCCCAGCAGGGGTTTTGCTTTATCATTGATAATGATATTGTTTAGGCCTGGGCTCTTCTATAGACCCCAGGCCCTTCTTGGGCTGCACCTTTACTCATTTCATCCGGTCTGAATTGTTTGTCAAATATATGCGTTTATATGAGCCACAATGGCACACAGTAAGGAAAATAGACTGTAGAAAACAAATGCATCCTTGGGGTGGGGAGGGGGGAGACATGATTCGGTATGATAAAAAAGTCTAGATTTCTGTGAAATGTAAAATGGCCTGTATTAAAGTAATGAACACACCCATCAAAAAAAGAAAAATATTCGGCTTAGGACCAAGGTATGCTAAACACATGAGCCAGTGTGTATCCATGTATCCAGTCATAGAAAACGACATAAAAAATCTACTATACTTGAAATGTGATAAAGAAAACATTGCTAGTCCATCAGCTTTTAAGTAGATGTGATTCTTTTGTTTTAGTCAAAATTGATTCATTTAATATCATAATGAGATCAAAAGATAGCATGGTCATTGTGCTTTAGTGAGGGAAATAGCATGACTGCTGTGCTTTACTGGGGATTTTTTTGATACTTTTTGCATAGGTTGATGCGTCATCTAGCTCATAAAGAAACGTACTTTTATTCCTCACCAGATTTGTAATTATAGTCTTGCTTCATTTCAAGTGTATTTTTTAAAGAAATTATATCCTTTTTGTGTAACTCTAAGCTTAAAAAAATATTGGGATTTAAATAGTTTCGTGATGGTCCTCATGGGAAGTAAGCTAAATGTTTTCAGGTAGGTATTGAAATATTAGGATCAAGATGTAGCAGAGGTAAAGTTAGACATATTATTATCTCATTAATTCGTATTTTTTCTTGTAGTGTAATGTCATCGGTAGTGAGTGCTGGGCCAGTTTGGACAAGGTGTTTGCCTTCACCCTCCTGCCAAGCCAGAAGGTGGATCAGTGTAAGTGACTTTGTTTCTTATTTACTGACCATTGTTTACTTAGCAATTATTTATTTATGTTATCCTGAGCCATATAGCGTGGGGAAAATGTGTAGTTGTTTCCAACCTACTGGAGGCCCAGACTGCAGGAATCATGTTATGAACATTCACTTGCAGTAGTGTATGTTGCTTCTGTAATTCCGCTTAGAGAATTGCATTTGCACCAATATACAAATGCTTAAGCTGAGATTTCGACAAAGGGCTATGAGTTGTTTGAGTTATTCGTTATTATTATTAATATTTATTGCAGAACCTCTTTCTATAAAAACCTTATGTTAACATCATATATGTGAGATGCTGTGATTATTCGTTCTTGCACGGAATTCCAGCAAGTTGTGTAAGGCACGAACAAGAAACTGCAATATTGGCCAAGCTACTGAAGTGATGGCACATGCACAGCCATCACTGACGCTCCCCTGGCGGGCTGTCGCGTTAATACCTCATTGGTCTGTGGCTCCCTTCCCTTTAACAATAAATAGGTGAAGGGAATTTTATGATATATATATATATATATATATATATATATATATATATATATGTATATATATATATATGTGTGTATATTTATTTATTTATTTATCATACTTTGTCGCTGTCTCCCGCGTTAGCGAGGTAACTCAAGGAAATAGACGAAAGTGGCCCAACCCACCCACATAAATATGTATATACATGTACATACATATATGTATATACATGTATATACGTATGTACAAAGGCAAAGGGGATAAAAGTGAGTGCTCAAAATTACAGAGGTATAAGTTTGTTGTGTATTCCTGGTAAATTATATGGGAGGGTATTGATTGAGGGGGTGAAGGCATGTACAGAGCATCAGATTGGGGAAGAGCAGTGTGGTTTCAGAAGTGGTAGAGGATGTGTGGATCTGGTGTTTGCTTTGAAGAATGTAAGTGAGAAATACTTAGAAAACAAATGGATTTGTATGTAGCATTTATGGATCTGGAGAAGGCATATGATAGAGTTGATAGAGATGCTATGTGGAAGGTATTAAGAATATATGGTGTGGGAGGCAAGTTGTTAGAAGCAGTGAAAAGTTTTTATCGAGGATGTAAGGCATGTGTACGTGTAGGAATAGAGGAAAGTGATTGGTTCTCAGTGAATGTAGGTTTGCGGCAGGGGTGTGTGATGTCTCCATGGTTGTTTAATTTGTTTATGGATGGGGTTGTTAGGGAGATAAATGCAAGAGTTTTGGAAAGAGGGGCAAGTATGAAGTCTGTTGGGGATGAGAGAGCTTGGGAAGTGAGTCAGTTGTTGTTCGCTGATGATACATCGCTGGTGGCTGATTCATGTGAGAAACTGCAGACGCTGGTGACTGAGTTTGGTAAAGTTTGTGAAAGAAGAAAGTTAAGAGTAAATGTGAATAAGAGCAAGGTTATTAGGTACAGTAGGGTTGAGGGTCAAGTCAATTGGGAGGTGGGTTTGAATGAAGCAAAACTGGAGGAAGTAAAGTGTTTTAGATATCTGGGAGTGGATGTGGCAGCGGATGGAACCATGGAAGCGGAAGTGAATCAGAGGGTGGGGGAGGGGGCGAAAATCCTGGGAGCCTTGAAGAATGTGTGGAAGTCGAGAACATTATCTCGGAAAGCAAAAATGGGTATGTTTGAAGGAATAGTGGTTCCAACAATGTTGTATGGTTGCGAGGCGTGGGCTATGGATAGAGTTGTGCGCAGGAGGATGGATGTGCTGGAAATGAGATGTTTGAGGACAATGTGTGGTGTGAGGTGATTTGATCGAGTAAGTAACGTAAGGGTAAGAGAGATGTGTGGAAATAAAAAGAGCGTGGTTGAGAGAGCAGAAGAGGGTGTTTTGAAATGGTTTGGGCACATGGAGAGAATGAGTGAGGAAAGATTGACCAAGAGGATATATGTGTCGGAGGTGGAGGGAACGAGGAGAAGTGGGAGACCAAATTGGATGTGGAAAGATGAAGTGAAAAAGATTTTGTGTGATCGGGCTTGAACATGCAGGAGGGTGAAAGGAGGGCAAGGAATAGAGTGAATTGGATCGATGTGGTATACCGGGGTTGACATGCTGTCAGTGAATTGAATCAGGGCATGTGAAGCATCTGGGGTAAACCATGGAAAGCTGTGTAGATATGTATATTTGCGTGTGTGGACGTATGTATATACATGTGTATGGGGGTGGGTTGGGCCATTTCTTTCGTCTGTTTCCTTGCACTACCTCGCAAACGCGGGAGACAGCGAAAAGCAAAAAGAAAAAAAAAGTGTATATACATACACGTCCACACACACATGTACATACCTATACATCTCAACGTATACATATATAAACAAACATAGACATATACATATATATACACATGTACTTGATTCATACTGTCTGCTCTTATTCATTCCTGTCGCAACCCCGCCACACAAGAAATGAAAACCCCCTCCCCCCGAGGTAGCGCTAGGAAAAGACAACAAAGGCCACATTCGTTCACACTCAGTCTCTAGCTGTCATGTATAATGCACCGAAACCACAGCTCCCTTTCCACATCCAGGCCCCACAAAACTATTCCTTGCACGCCTTTCACCCTCCTGCATGTCCAGGCCCCAATCACTGAAAATCTTTTTCACTCCATCTTTCCACCTCCAATTTGGTCTCCCACTTCTCATTCCCTCCACCTTTGACACATATATCCTCTTTGTCAATCTTTCCTCACTCATTCTCTCCATATGACCAAACCATTTCAAAACACCCTCTTCTGCTCTCTCAACCACACTCTTTTTGTTACCACACATCTCTCTTACCCTTTCATTACTTACTCGATCAAACCACCTCACACCACACATTGTCCTCAAACATCTCATTTCCAGCACATCCACCCTCCTCTGCACAACTCTATCTATAGCCCACACCTCGCAACCATATAACATTGTTGGAACCACTATTCCTTCAAACATACCCATTTTTGCTGTCCAAGATAATGTTCTCGACTTCCACACATTTTTCAATGCTCCCAGAACTTTCGCCGCCTCCCCCACCCTATGATTCATTTCCACTTCCATGGTTCCATATGCTGCCAAATTCATTCCCAGATACCTAAAACACTTCACTTCCTCCAGTTTTTCTCCATTCAAACTTACCTCCCAGTTGACTCATCCCTCAACCCTACTGTACCAAATAACCTTGCTCTTATTCACATTTACTCTCAGCTTTCTTCTCTCACACACTTTACCAAACTCAGTCACCAGCTTCTGCAGTTTCTCACCCAAATCAGCCACCAGTGCTGTATCATTAGGGAACAACAACTGACTCCCTTCCCAAGCTCTCTCATTCACAATAGACTGCATACTTGCCCCTCTTTCCAAAACTCTTGCATTCACCTCCCTAACAAACCCCATCCATAATAAAATTAAACAACCATGAAGACATCATGCACCCCTGCCACAAATCAACATTCACCGAGAACAAATTACTTTCCTCTCTTCCTACACGTACACATGCCCTACATCCTCGATAAAAAGTTTTCACTGCTTCTAACATCTTACCTCCCACACCATATATTTTTAATACCTTCCACAGAGCATCTCTATCAACTCTATCATATGCCATCTCCACATCCATAAATGCTACATACAAATCCATTTGCTTTTCCAGGTATTTCTCACATACATTTTTCAAAGCAAACACCTGATCCATACATTCTCCACCACTTCTAAAACTACACTGCTCTTCCCCAATCTGATGCTCTGTACTTGCCTTCACCCTCTCAATCAATACCCTCCCATATAATTTACCAGGAATACTCAACAAACTGATACCTCTGTAATTTGAGCACTCACTCTTATCCCCTTTGCCTTATTCGCCTTACAGGGAAAATCCTCGTGTGGCACCCTTCTCTTTTCCCTCTTTTGGAAAAGTAAAACAGGAGGGGAGGGGTTCCAGCCCCCAGCTCCCACTCCTTTTAATCTCTTACGACAAGCAGGAAAAGTCAGGGAAGTGTTTTTTCTCCCCTGTCCCCAGGAATAGGAATAATTCCCATGTATTCCCCGCATGTTGTAGAAGCCAACTAAATGGGGCAGGAGCAGGGGGTTGGAAACCCTCCCTTCCTTGTATTTCAGTCTCTAAAAAGGGAAACAGAAGTCAAGCGGGGAGTGCTCATCCTCTCGAAGGCTCAGACTGGGGTGTCTGAATGACTGTGTTTGTAACGAAGATGAGAAGAAAAGGGGAGATAGATAGTATGTTTGAGAAAAAAAACATGGTCTGACTGATACAAAGCTCAAACGTACTGGGGAAGAATGGTTTGGAAAAGTCATGGGAGTATAGTCAGGGGTTGGTGAGAGGACAAGAGCTAATGAAGGAGTAGCACTACTCCTAAAGCAGTTGTGGGAGTATGTGATAGACTGTAAGAAAGTAAATTCTAGATTGATGTGGGTAAAACTGAAAGTTGATGGAGAGAGACGGGTGATTATTGGTGCGTATGCACATGGTCATGAGAAGAAAGATCATGAGAGGCAAGTGTTTTGGGAGCAGCTGAGTGAGTGTGTCAGTAGTTTTGATGTAAGAGACCGGGTTTCAGTGATGGGTGATTTAAATATAAAGGTGAGCAGTGTGGCAGTTGAGGGTATAATTTGTTTACATGGGGTATTCAGTGTAGTGAATGGAATTGGTGAAGGGCATTTGGATTTGTGTGCTGAAAAAGACTGTTGATTGGCAATACCTGGTTTGAAAAGATATATATACATAAGTATACGTATGTGAATAGGAGAGATGGTTAGAGGGCATTATTGGATTACATGTTAATTGATAGGCATGTAAAAGAGACTGTTGGATGTTAATGTGCAGAGAGGGGCAGCTGGAGATTGATGTCCAGTCACTATCTTGTAGAGGCGAAGGTGAAAATTTGTAGAGGTTTTCAAAAAAAGAAGAGAGAATGTTGGGGAGAAGAGAATGGTGAAAGTAAGTGAGCTTGGAAAGGAGTCTTGTGCAAGGAAGTACCAGGAGAGATTGAGTGTAGAATGGCAAATGACATGGGGGGAGTGGGTGAGGAATGGGATGTATTTAGGGAAGCAGTGATGGCTTGCACAAAAGATGCATGTGACGTGAGAAAGGTGGGAGATGGGCAGATTAGAAAGGCTAGTAAGTGGTGGGATAAAGAAGTAGAGTTTGTTAGCAAAAGAGAGGCATTTGGACGATACTTGCAAGAAAGGAGTGCAGATGACAGGGAGATGTATAAAAGAAAGTAAGAGAAAGTCAAGAGAAAGGTTCAAGGGGTTGAAAAAGAGGGCAAATGAGATTAAGGGTGAGAGAGTATCATTAAACTTTAGGGAGAATAAAAAGACGTTTTGGAAGGAGTTAGTTAATGTGCGTAAGACAAGAACAAATAGGAACAGTGAAGGGGGCAAGTGGGGAATTAACAACAAGTAGTGATGAAGTGAGGAGATGGATTGATCATTTTGAAGGTTGTTGAATGTGTTTGATGATAGAGTAGCAGATATAGGGCATTTTGATCAGGGTGGTGTGTGAAGTGAGAGGTTCATGGAGGATGAATTGGTTAAGAGAGAAGAGGTAGTGAAAGCTTTGCAAATGAAATCCAGCAGGGTGGCAGGTTTGGATGATATTGCAGTAGAATTTATTAAAACAGGGGTGACTATGTTGTTGACTGGTTGTTAAGGCATGCATAATGCCATTGTACAAAGGCAAAGGGGATAAAGGTGAGTGTTCATACTAAAGAGGTATATGTTTGTTGAGTATTTCTGGGAAATTTAATGGGG
The DNA here is from genome assembly GCF_036320965.1 of Panulirus ornatus. Classification (NCBI taxonomy): domain Eukaryota; kingdom Metazoa; phylum Arthropoda; class Malacostraca; order Decapoda; family Palinuridae; genus Panulirus; species Panulirus ornatus. The sequence continues at coordinate 25,114,720 of NC_092278.1, forward strand.
GGTATTGATTGAGAGGGTGATGGCATGTCCAGAGCATCAGATTGAGGAAGAGCAGTGTTGTCTCGGAAGTGGTAGAGGATGTTTGGATCAGATGTTTGCTCTGAAGAATGTATGTGAGAACTACTTAGGAAAACAGATGGAATTGTATGCAGTATTTATGGATCTGGAGAAGGAATATGAAAGGGTTGATAGAGATGTTTTGTAGAAGGTTTAAGAGTATCTGGTGTGGGAGGTAAGTTACTAGAAGCAGTGAATAGTTCTTACCAAGAATGTAAGGCATGTGTACAAGTAGGAAGAGAGGAGAGTGATTGGTTCATAGTAATTGTTGGTCTGCAGCAGGGGTGTGTGATGCCCTCATGGTTGTTTAATTTGTTTATGTAAGGGGTGGTAAGGGAGGTAAATGCAAGAGTTTGGGAGAGAGGGGCAAGTATGCAGTCTGTTTGGGATGAGAGAGCTTGGGAAGTGAGTCAGTTGTTGTTCACTGATGATAAAGCTCTAGTAGCTGATTCATGTAAGGAACTGCAGAGGTTGGTGACTGAGTTTGGAAAAGTGTGTGAAAGGAGGAAGATGAGAATAAATGTGAATAAGAGCAAGGTTCAATAGTGTTGAGGGACAAGTTAATTGGGATGTAAGTTTGAAAGGAGAAAAATTGGAGGAAGTGAATTGCTTTAGATATCTGGGAGTGGACTTAGCAGCAGATGGAACCAATGAGTTCACAGGGTGAGGGAGGAGGCGAAGTTTCTGGGAGTGATGGAGAAAGTGTGGAGGGAAAAGAAAATTTCTTTGAGAGCAAAAATAGGTATGTTATATGGTTGCAAGGCCTGGGCTACAGAGAGAGTTGTATGGAGGAGGGTGGATGTGTTGGAAATGAAATGTTTAAGGACAATATGTGGTGTGAGGTGGTTTGATTAAGTAATGAAAGGGAGAGAGAGATGTGTGGAAATAGAAATGAGTATCGTTGAGAGAGCAGAAGAGGGTGGGTTGAAATGGTTTGGACATATGGAGAGAATGAGTGAAGAAAGATTGACTAAGAGGATATATGTGTCAGAGGTGGAGGGAACAAAGAGAAGCGGGAGGCCAAATTGGAGGTGGAAGGATGGAGTGAAAAAGATTTTGACCGATCAGGGCCTGAACATACAGGAGGTTGAAAGGTGTGCAAGGAATAGAGGGAATTGTATTGGTATACTGGGGTCAACATGCTGTCAATGGTTTGAGCCAGGGCATGTGAAGCGTCTGGGGTAAACCATGGTAAGTTTCTTGGGCCTGGTTGTGGAAATGAGCCATGGTTTTGGTGCATTATACATGACAGCTAGAGACTGAGTGTGAATGAATGTGGCCTTTTTTGTCTTTTCATAGAGCTACCTTGTGTGGGGGTAATGCTATTTCATGTATGGCAGGGTGGCAACAGGAATGGATGAAGGCAGCAAGTATGAGTATATACATGTGTTGGAAATGAAATGTTTAAGGACAATATGTGGTGTGCGGTGGTTTGATTAAGTAATGAAAGGGAGAGAGAGATGTGTGGAAATAGAAATGAGTATCGTTGAGAGAGCAAAAGAGGGTGGGTTGAAATGGTTTGGACATATGGAGAGAATGAGTGAAGAAAGATTGACTAAGAGGATATATGTGTCAGAGGTGGAGGGAACAAAGAGAAGCGGGAGGCCAAATTGGAGGTGGAAGGATGGAGTGAAAAAGATTTTGACCGATCAGGGCCTGAACATACAGGAGGTTGAAAGGTGTGCAAGGAATAGAGGGAATTGTATTGGTATACTGGGGTCAACATGCTGTCAATGGTTTGAGCCAGGGCATGTGAAGCATCTGGGGTAAACCATGGTAAGTTTCTTGGGCCTGGTTGTGGAAATGAGCCTTGGTTTTGGTGCATTATACATGACAGCTAGAGACTGAGTGTGAATGAATGTGGCCTTTTTTGTCTTTTCATAGAGCTACCTTGTGTGGGGGTAATGCTATTTCATGTATGGCAGGGTGGCAACAGGAATGGATGAAGGCAGCAAGTATGAGTATATACATGTGTATATATGTATATGTCTGTGTATGTATAAGTATTTATGTGTTGAAATGTATAGATTTGTATATGTGCATGTGTGGACACTTATGTATATACATGTGTATGTGGGTGGGTTGGGCCATTCTTTCGTCTGTTTCCTTGTGCTACCTTGCTAACGTGGGAGATGGTGATTAGATATATATATATATATATATATATATATATATATATATATATATATATATTTTTTTTTTTTTCATGCTATTCACCATTTCCCATGATAGCGAGGTAGCGTTAAGAACAGAGGACTGGGCCTTTGAGGGAATACCCTCACTTGGCCCCCTTCTCTGCTCCTTCTTTTGCAAAATTAAAAAAAAAAAAAAACGAGAGGGGAGGATTTCCAGCCCCCCGCTCCCTTCCCTTTTAGTTGCCTTCTACGACACGCAGGGAATACATGGGAAGTATTCTTTCTCCCCTATCCCTAGGGATAAATATATACATATATATATCTTTTTCTTTCTTTCAAACTATTCGCCATTTCCCGCGTTAGCGAGGTAGCGTCAAGAACAGAGGACTGGGCCTTTGAGGGAATATCCTCATATGGCCCCCTTCTCTGTTCCTTCTTTTGGAAAATTTAAAAAAAAATGAGAGGGGAGGATTTCCAGCCCCCTGCTCCCTTCCCTTTTAGTCGCCTTCTACGACATGCAGGGGATAAGTGGGAAGTATTCTTTCTCCCCTATATATATTTATCTATTCATTCACTTTGCCTTGTTGCTGCCTCCCGCGCCAGCGAGGCAGTGCAAGGAAACAGACGAAAGAATGGCCCAACCCACCCACATACACATGTATATACATACACGTCCACACACACCACATATACATACCTATACATCTCAACGTATACATATATATACACACACAGACATATACATATATACCCATGTACATAATTCATACTGTCTGCCTTTATTCATTCTCATCGCCACCCCGCCACACATGGAATAACAACATCCTTCCCCCTCATGTGTGTGAGGTAGTGCTAGGAAAAGACAACAAAGGCCCTATTCGTTCACACTCAGTCTCTAGCTGTCATGTAATAATGCACCGAAACCACAGCTCCCTTTCCACATCCAGGCCCCACAGAACTTTCCATGGTTTACCCCAAACGCTTCACATGCCCTGGTTTCATCCATTGACACCATGTCGACCCCAGTATACCACATCGTTCCAATTCACTCTATTCCTTGCACGCCTTTCACCCTCCTGCATGTTCAGGCCCCGATAACTCAAAATCTTTTTCACTCCATCTTTCCCCCTCCAAGATGGAGGGAACGAGGAGAAGTGGGAGACCAAATATATATATATATATATATATATATATATATATATATATATATATATATATCTTTCTTCTTTCAAACTATTCGCCATTCCCGCGTCAGCGAGGTAGCGTTAAGAACAGGGGGACTGGGCCTTTTTGAATAACTGTGATGGTGGAGGGGGGGGGGTGTGGTGTGAGCGGGGCGGGGGGTGGGGGTGGGGGTGTGGGGGGGGGGGGGGGGGGGGGTTGGAGTGGGGTGGGTGGGGGTGGGGGGGGGGTTTGGGGTGGGGTGGGGGGTGGAATGATTGGGGGGGTGGGGTTTGGTGGTGAGGGGGGGGGGGGGGTTGGAGGGGGGGGGGGGGGGGGGGGGTGGGTGGTGGGGCACGGAGTGGGGGGGGGGGGCGGGGGGGGTTGGTTGGGGGGTGGGGGGGGGGGGGTGGGGGGGCGGGGGTCGCTTCGGGGATAATGTGTTAGATTGAGGGGTTTTGTGTTTTTTTTTTTTTTTTTTTATTTTGGAAGGGAATGAAAAGAGAAATATAAAGGGTGAGAAGGAGTATATAAATTATAGTTGTGGAGGTTGAAAAGTAAAAGTTGTGTGTGTTTTATTGGGGGGAGGGGAAAGGAGAAAGAGGGATGTGATATTTTATTGTAATTTGTTTAGGAATAAATAAACTGTAAATGGGAGTGTATTATAAATAAATTTTGTATGTACGAATCTATTTAATTGTGTAAAATGTTAGCGGATATTGAAAGTTTATTGTATAGTAAGCTAAGTCTCTCCGGTATTACACATCGATCCTTTTCTAGTCTTGACATTGAAAGAATTTCAACTCGCTGCATTCTGCTGACACGTGATCCTATTTCCTTTTTCACTCCAGCTTTCCAACCGCCAATTTGGTCTCCCACTTCTTGTTTCCCTCCACCTCCGAACTTAATATCCTCTTGGGCAATCTGGCCGCACTCATTTCTCTCCATGTCCAAACCATTGCAAACACACTCTTCGCTCTCGCAAACTGGCTCTTTTATTTCACACATCTCTCTCACCCGTACAGTACTTACTCCGATCATGCCCCTCTCACCAAACATTGTCCTCAAACAATCTCATTTCCAGCACTTCCATCTCCTGCGCACAACTCGAATCCATAAGCCTCGCATCGCAACCATACCAACATTGTTGGAACCACTATTCCTCAAACAACCCATTTTTTGCTATTCCACCGAGATAATGTTTCTCGACTTCCACACATTCTTTCAATGCTCCAGAATAATCCCCCCCCCCCCCCACCCTATAATTACTCCGCTTCCATGTTCCATCCACTGCCAGATCCACTCCAGAGATCTAAACTCTTTACTTCCTCCTATTTTTTCTCCATTCAAACTTATTTATATAATATATATATATATTATATATATATATATATATATATATTTTTATATATATATATATATAATATGTATATATATATATATTTATATTTATATATATAATATATTATAATAATATATATATATATATATATTTTTTGTTTTTTTTTTTTTTTTATACTGGTCGCGTCCCCGCGTTTGCGAGGTAGCGAAAAGGAAACAGACGAAAGAAAATTGGCCCAACCCCCCCCACCCATACACATGTACATACACACGTCCAGACACGCAAATATACATACCTACACAAGCTTTCCCATGTTTACCCCAGAAACGCTTCACATGCCTTGCTTCAATCCACTGACAGCACGTCAACCCCTGTATACCACATGACTCCAATTCACTCTATTTCTTGCCCTCCTTTCACCCTCCTGCATGTTCAGGCCCCGATCACACAAAATCTTTTTCACTCCATCTTTCCACCTCCAATTTGGTCTCCCTCTTCTCCTCGTTCCCTCCACCTCCGACACATATATCCTCTTGGTCAATCTCTCCTCACTCATTCTCTCCATGTGCCCAAACCATTTCAAAACACCCTCTTCTGCTCTCTCGACCACGCTCTTTTTATTTCCACACATCTCTCTTACCCTTACGTTACTTACTCGATCAAACCACCTCACACCACACATTGTCCTCAAACATCTCATTTCCAGCACATCCATCCTCCTGCGCACATCTCTATCCATAGCCCACGCCTCGCAACCATACAGCATTGTTGGAACCACTATTCCCTCAAACATACCCATTTTTGCTTTCCGAGATAATGTTCTCGACTTCCACACATTTTTCAAGGCTCCCAAAATTTTCGCCCCCTCCCCCACCCTATGATCCACTTCCGCTTCCATGGTTCCATCCGCTGACAGATCCACTCCCAGATATCTAAAACACTTCACTTCCTCCAGTTTTTCTCCATTCAAACTCACCTCCCAATTGACTTGACCCTCACCCCTACTGTACCTAATAACCTTGCTCTTATTCACATTTACTCTCAACTTTCTTCTTCCACACACTTTACCAAACTCAGTCACCAGCTTCTGCAGTTTCTCACATGAATCAGCCACCAGCGCTGTATCATCAGCGAACAACAACTGACTCACTTCCCAAGCTCTCTCATCCCCAACAGACTTCATACTTGCCCCTCTTTCCAGGACTCTTGCATTTACCTCCCTTACAACCCCATCCATAAACAAATTAAACAACCATGGAGACATCACACACCCCTGCCGCAAACCTACATTCACTGAGAACCAATCACTTTCCTCTCTTCCTACACGTACACATGCCTTACATCCTCGATAAAAACTTTTCACTGCTTCTAACAACTTGCCTCCCACACCATATATTCTTAATACCTTCCACAGAGCATCTCTATCAACTCTATCATATGCCTTCTCCAGATCCATAAATGCTACATACAAATCCATTTGCTTTTCTAAGTATTTCTCACATACATTCTTCAAAGCAAACACCTGATCCACACATCCTCTACCACTTCTGAAACCGCACTGCTCTTCCCCAATCTGATGCTCTGTACATGCCTTCACCCTCTCAATCAATACCCTCCCATATAATTTACCAGGAATACTCAACAAACTTATACCTCTGTAATTTGAGCACTCACTCTTATCCCCTTTGCCTTTGTACAATGGCACTATGCACGCATTCCGCCAATCCTCAGGCACCTCACCATGAGTCATACATACATTAAATAACCTTACCAACCAGTCAACAATACAGTCACCCCCTTTCTTAATAAATTCCACTGCAATACCATCCAAACCTGCTGCCTTGCCGGCTTTCATCTTCCGCAAAGCTTTTACTACCTCTTCTCTGTTTACCAAATCATTTTCCCTAACCCTCTCACTTTGCACACCACCTCGACCAAAACACCCTATATCTGCCACTCTGTCATCAGACACATTCAACAAACCTTCAAAATACTCATTCCATCTCCTTCTCACATCACCGCTACTTGTTATCACCTCCCCATTTACGCCCTTCACTGAAGCTCCCATTTGCTCCCTTGTCTTACGCACCCTATTTACCTCCTTCCAGAACATCTTTTTATTCTCCCTAAAATTTACTGATAGTCTCTCACCCCAACTCTCATTTGCCCTTTTTTTCACCTCTTGCACCTTTCTCTTGACATAGGTAGTATGTTTGAGGAAAGGAACCTGGATGTTTTGGCTCTGAGTGAAACGAAGCTCAAGGGTAAAGGGGAAGAGTGGTTTGGAAATGTCTGGGGAGTGAAGTCAGGGGTTAGTGAGAGGACAAGAGCAAGGGAAGGAGTAGCAATACTCCTGAAACAGGAGTTGTGGGAGTATGTGATAGAATGTAAGAAAGTAAATTCTCGATTAATATGGGTAAAATTGAAAGTTGATGGAGAGAGGTGGGTGATTATTGGTGCATATGCACCTGGGCATGAGAAGAAAGATCATGAGAGGCAAGTGTTTTGGGAGCAGCTAAATGAGTGTGTTAGCGGTTTTGATGCACGAGACCGGGTTATAGTGATGGGTGATTTGAATGCAAAGGTGAGTAATGTGGCAGTTGAGGGAATAATTGGTATGCATGGGGTGTTCAGTGTTGTAAATGGAAATGGTGAAGAGCTTGTAGATTTATGTGCTGAAAAAGGACTGATGATTGGGAATACCTGGTTTAAAAAGCGAGATATACATAAGTATACTTATGTAAGTAGGAGAGATGGCCAGAGAGCGTTATTGGATTACGTGTTAATTGACAGGCGTGCGAAAGAGAGACTTTTGGATGTTAATGTGCTGAGAGGTGCAACTGGAGGGATGTCTGATCATTATCTTGTGGAGGCTAAGGTGAAGATTAGTATGGGTTTTCAGAAAAGAGGAGTGAATGTTGGGGTGAAGAAGGTGGTGAGAGTAAGTGAGCTTGGGAAGGAGACCTGTGTGGGGAAGTACCAGGAGAGACTGTGTACAGAATGGAAAAAGGTGAGAACAATGGAAGTAAGGGGAGTCGGGGAGGAATGGGATGTATTTAGGGAATCAGTGATGGATTGCGCAAAAGATGCTTGTGGCATGAGAAGAGTGGGAGGTGGGCTGTTTAGAAAGGGTAGTGAGTGGTGGGATGAAGAAGTAAGAGTATTAGTGAAAGAGAAGAGAGAGGCATTTGGACGATTTTTGCAGGGAAAAAATGCAATTGAGTGGGAGAAGTATAAAAGAAAGAGACAGGAGGTCAAGAGAAAGGTGCAAGAGGTGAAAAAAGGGCAAATATATATAAAAATATATATTTTTATCCCTGGGGGTAGGGGATAAGAATACTTCCCACGTATTGCCTGCGTGTCGTAGAAGGCGACTAAAAGGGGAGGGAGCAGGAGCTGGAAATCCTCTCCTCTCTTTTTTTTTTTTCTTTTTTTTAATTTTCAAAGAAGGAACAGAGGGGGGCCAGGTGAGGATATTCCACAAAGGCCCAGTCCCTGTTTTCTAAACCGGCTACCCTCTCGCTAATGCGGGAAATGGCGGATAGTTTAAAGAAAGAAAGATATATATATATATATATATATATATATATATATAATATATATATATTACATAAAAATATAATATAGATATAAGTTTGATGGAGAAAAACTGGAGAAGTAAAGTTTCAATACTATCCTATTCCCTACACCCGCGTCAGGAGGTATCGTTAAGAACAGAGGACTGGCCTCTGAGGAAACATCCTCATCCAGCCCCCTTCCTCTGTTTCCTTCCTTTTTTTTTTTTTTCCAAAAAAAGGAAGGATATATATATATATATATATATACACATAAAGATTTTTTTTATTTTTTTTTGCTTTGTCGCTGTCACTTCCCCGTTTGCGAGGTACGAGAAACAGACAAAGAAATGGCCCAACCCACCCCCATACACATGTATAGAACATAGCGTCCACATATAACATTCCAAATATACATACCTACACAGCTTTTCATGGTTTACGCCCCAGAACGCTTCACATGCCCCAATTCAATCCCCCTGACCAGGACGATCATCCCCGGTATACCACATCGCTCCAATTCACTCTGTTCACCTGCCCTCCATTTCACCCCTCCTGCATGTTCAGCCCCGATCACAGCATAAACAAAATCTTTTTCACTTACTACCATCTTTTCCACCATCCAATTGGAGGTCCCCTCTTCTCCTCGGTCCCTCCACCTCCGACACATATATCCTCATGGTCAATCTTTCTCACAATCATTCTCTCCATGTGCCCATAACCATTTCAAAACACCCCCTCTGCTCCTCTCAACCACCTCTTTTTATTTCCACATCATCCTCTCTCACTCCTTAACGTTACTCTCGAATCAAACCACCTCACACCACACACGTCCTCAAACATCTCAGTTCCAGCACATCCATCCCCCTGCGCACCAACTCTATCCATAGCCATGGCGCACGCAACATACAACATTTTTGGGAAAACCACTATTCCTTCAAACATACCCATTTATTGCTTTCCGAGATATGTTCTCGACTATTAAGTTATCCACACATTCTTCAAGCTCCTGGCATTTTTCGACCCTCCCCACCGTATGATCCCACTTCCGCTTCCATGGTTCCATCCGCTGCCAGATCCACTCCCAGATATCTAAAACACTTCACTTCCTCCTTTTTTTCTCCATTCAAACACACACTCCCAATTGACTTGACCCTCAACCCTACTGTACCTAATAACCTTGCTCTTTATTTCACATTTAACTCTTACCTTTCCTTCTTTCACACACTTTTAACCAACTCATTCACCAGCTATGCAGTTTCTAACATGAATCAGCAGCCTGCACTGTACATCAACAACCAACAACTGAACTCACTTCCAAGCTCTCTCATCCCCCAACGGACTTCATACTTGCCCAAACTTTCCAAAACTCTTCGCATTCCACCTCCCTAACAACCCCGTCCAAAAAACAAATTAAACAACCATGAGACATCACACACCCCTGCCGCAAACCACATTCACTGAGAACCAGTCACATTTCCTCTCATCCTACACGTAACTCAAAAATGCCTTACATCCCGATAAAAACGTTTCAACTGCTTCAAACAACTTGCCTCCCACACCATATATTCTTAATTACCTTCCACAGAGCATCTCTATCAACTCTATCATAATATAGTTATTATAAGTATATATATATATATATATATATAATATTATATATAATATTTTTTTTTTTTTTTTTTTTTTACTTTGTCGCTGTCTCCCGCTTTTTGCGAGGTAGCGCAAGGAAACAGACGAAAGAAGGGCCCCAAAACCCCCCCCCCCCATCACAACATGGTATATACAAACGTCCACACACGCAAATATACATACCTACACAGCTTTCCATGGTTTACCCCATACGCTTCACATGCCTTGATTCCATCCACTGACAGCACGTCAACCCCGTATACCAAATCGCCTCCAATTCACTCTATTCCTTGCCCTCCTTTCACCCCCTGCATGTTCGGGCCCCCGATCACACAAAATAGTTTTTCACCCCCATCTTTCCACCTCCTATTTGGTCTCCCTCTTCGCCTCTTTCCCTCCACCTCCGACACATATATCCTCCTGGTCAATTTTTTCCTCACTCAGTCTCTCCTTGTGGTGCCCAAACCACTTCAAAACACCCTCTTCTGCTCTCTCAACCACGCTCTTTTTATTTCACACATCTCTCTTACCTTTTACTAACTCACTCGATTCATACCATCTCAACAACCACACATTGTCCTCAAACATTCATTTCCGAGCACATCCATCCTCCTGCGCACAACTCATCCATACCCACGCCTCGCAAAACCCTACAACATTGATGAACCACTATTCCTTCAAACATACCCATTTTTGCTTTCCGTGAAAATGTCCTCTGAACTTCCACCATTCTTCAAGCCCGCAAAATTTTTCGCCCCCCCCCCCCACCCTATTATCCACTTCCACTCCATGTCCATCCCGGCATATTCTCTCCCAGATATTCTAATACCCTTCACTTCCTCCAGTTTTTCTCCATTCAACTCACCCCCATTTGACTTGACCCTCAAAACCCCACTGTACCTAATAACCTTGCTCTTATCACATTTACTCTTAACTTTCTTCTTCCTCACATTAACTTTCTTCTTCCACACACTTTACCAAACTCAGTCACACAGCTTCTGCAGTCTCTCACATGAATCAGCCACACAGCGCTGTTTCATCAGCGAACAACAACTGACTCACTTAACATTCCCAAGCTCTCTCATCCCCAACAGACTTCATACTGCCCTCTTTCAAACTCTTGCTTTACCTCTAACAACACCATCCATAAAGCAAATTAAACAACCATTGATACATCACAACCACAACACCCCTAGCCGCAAACCTACATTCACTGAGAACCAATCACTTCCTCTTCTTCTACTCGTACACATGCTTACATCCTCGATAAAATCTTTTTCACTTGCTTCTTCAACAACTTTCTCCCACACATATATTCTTAATACCTTCCACAGAGCATCTCTATCAACTCTATCATATGCCTCTCCAATCCATAAATGCACTTACAATCCATTTGCTTTTTCTAAGTATTTTTCTCACATAATTCTCAAAGCAAACACCTGATCCAACAATCCTCTACAACTCTGAAAAACACACTGCTCTTCCCCCAAACTGATGCTCTGTACATGCTTTCACCCTCTCAATCAATACCCCCTCCCATATAATTTACCAGAATACTCAACAAACTTTTTACCTCTGTGAATTTAAGCACTCACTCTTATCCCCTTTGCCTTTGTACACATGCACTATGCACGCATTCCCCAATCCTCAGGCACCTAACCATGAGTCATTACATACATTAACTAACTTACCAACCAGTCAACAATAAGACACCCCCTTGTTTAATAATTCCACTGCAATACCATCCAAACTCTGCCCTTGCCGGCTTTCATATATATATAATAGTTATAATATATATATATATATATATATATATATATGACTATTATATATATTATTTATTTATTTGGCTACATCCGACACACATTTAGACACCCCAATCTGAGTCTACGAGGAGTTTGAGCACCCCCGCATGACTCCTTCTGTTTTCCCATTTTTTAGAAATTAAAAATACAAGTAGGGGAGGATTTCATGGCCCCCCGCTCCCGTGAAAAAATGAGAGATAGTAGTAATGTTATGCTTGTTGCTGTCTCCGGGTTAGCGCGGTAGCACTAAGAAACAGACGAAAGAAAGGCCCCAACCACCCACAGTACACATGTATAGACTACATGTTCACGGACAAACAACAAATATACATACCTATACATCTCAATTACACATATATATACAGACACAGACATATACAAATTACCCATGTAAAATAATTCATACTGTCCCTGCCTTTTTTTTTTTCCCATCGCCACCCCGCCCCCATGGAAAAACAACCCCTTTCCCCCCCCATTTTGTGGAGGTAGGCCCAGGGAAAGAAACCAAAAGGGCCCCCCTTTTTCACACCAGTCTCTATTGTCATGGGAATAATGCCCCGAAACCCCAGCCCCCCCTTTCCACATCCAGGGCCCCCCAAAAACTTTCCATGGTTTACCCCCAAAGCTTTTTCATGCCTGGTTCAATCCATTACACCATTTGACCCCCCGTATAACCCCAGGGTTTTAATTCCCTTTTTATTCCTTGGGACGCCCTTTTACCCTCCTCAATTTTTAAGGGCCCCGATAACTCAAAATCTTTTTCACTCCATCTTTCCCCCTCCAAGATGGAGGGAACGAGGAGAAGTGGGAGACCAAATATATATATATATATATATATATATATATATATATATATATATATATATATCTTTCTTCTTTCAAACTATTCGCCATTTCCCGCATTAGCGAGGTAGCGTTAAGAACAGAGGACTGGGCCTTTGAGGGAATACCCTCACCTGGCCCAATTCTCTGTTCCTTCTTTTGGAAAATTAAAAAAAAAAAAAAAAAAACGAGAGGGGAGGATTTCCAGCCCCCCTCTCCCTCCCCTTTTAGTCGCCTTCTACGACACGCAGGGAATACGTGGGAAGTATTCTTAATCCCCTATCCCCTATATATATATACATTTTTTTTTGCTTTGTCCCTGTCTCCCGCGTTTGCGAGGTAGCACAAGGAAACAGACGAAAGAAATGGCCCAACCCACCCCCATACACATGTATATACATACGTCCACACACGCAAATATACATACCTACACAGCTTTCCATGGTTTACCCCAGACGCTTCACATGCCCTGATTCAATTCACTGACAGCACGTCAACCCTGGTATACCACATCGATCCAAATCACTCTATTCCTTGCCCTCCTTTCACCCTCCTGCATGTTCAGGCCCCGATCACACAAAACCTTTTTCACTCCATCTTTCCACCTCCAATTTGGTCTCCCACTTCTTGTTCCCTCCACCTCCGACACATATATCCTCTTGGTCAATCTTTCCTCACTCATTCTCTCCATGTGCCCAAACCATTTCAAAACACACTCTTCTGCTCTCTCAACCATGCTCTTTTTATTTCCACACATCTCTCTCACCCTTACGTTACTTACTCGATCAAGCCACCTCACACCACACATTGTCCTCAAACATCTCATTTCCAGCACATCCATCCTCCTGCGCACAACTCTATCCATAGCCCACGCCTCGCAACCATACAACATTGTTGGAACCACTATTCCTTCAAACATACCCATTTTTGCTTTCCGAGATAATGTTCTCGACTTCCACACATTCTTCAAGGCTCCCAGAATTATCGCCCCCTCCCCCACCCTATGAATTACTTCCGCTTCCATGGTTCCATCCACTGCCAGATCCACTCCCAGATATCTAAAACACTTTACTTCCTCCAGTTTTTCTCCATTCAAACTTATATATATATATATATATATATATATATATATATATATATATATATATATATATATATGTATATATATATATATATATATATATATATATATATATATATATATATATATATATATATATATATATATATATATTTATCCCTGGGGATAGGGGATGAAGAATACTTCCCACATATTGCCTGCGTGTCGTAGAAGGCGACTAAAAGGGGAGGGAGCAGGAGGCTGGAAATCCTCCCCTCTCTTTTTTTTTTTTCTTTTTTTTAATTTTCCAAAAGAAGGAACAGAGGGGGGCCAGGTGAGGATATTCCACAAAGGCCCAGTCCTCTGTTCTTAACGCTACCTCGCTAATGCGGGAAATGGCGGATAGTTTAAAAGAAAGAAAGAATATATATATATATATATATATATATATATATATATATATATATATATAAGTTTGAATGGAGAAAAACTGGAGGAAGTAAAGTTTCATACTATTCGCTATTTCCCGCGTCAGCGAGGTAGCGTTAAGAACAGAGGACTGGGCCTCTGAGGAAACATCCTCATCCAGCCCCCTTCTCTGTTCCTTCCTTTTTTTTTTTTTTCCAAAGGAAGGAAGGATATATATATATATATATACATATATTTTTTTTTTTTTTTTTTGCTTTGTCGCTGTCTCCCGCGTTTGCGAGGTAGCGCAAGGAAACAGACGAAAGAAATGGCCCAACCCACCCCCATACACATGTATATACATACGTCCACACATGCAAATATACATACCTACACAGCTTTTCATGGTTTACCCCAGACGCTTCACATGCCCCAATTCAATCCACTGACAGGACGTCAACCCCGGTATACCACATCGCTCCAATTCACTCTGTTCCTTGCCCTCCTTTCACCCTCCTGCATGTTCAGGCCCCGATCACACAAAATCTTTTTCACTCCATCTTTCCACCTCCAATTTGGTCTCCCTCTTCTCCTCGTTCCCTCCACCTCCGACACATATATCCTCATGGTCAATCTTTCCTCACTCATTCTCTCCATGTGCCCAAACCATTTCAAAACACCCTCTTCTGCTCTCTCAACCACGCTCTTTTTATTTCCACACATCTCTCTCACCCTTACGTTACTTACTCGATCAAACCACCTCACACCACACACTGTCCTCAAACATCTCATTTCCAGCACATCCATCCTCCTGCGCACAACTCTATCCATAGCCCATGGCTCGCAACCATACAACATTGTTGGAACCACTATTCCTTCAAACATACCCATTTTTGCTTTCCGAGATAATGTTCTCGACTTCCACACATTCTTCAAGGCTCCCAGAATTTTCGCCCCCTCCCCCACCCTATGATCCACTTCCGCTTCCATGGTTCCATCCGCTGCCAGATCCACTCCCAGATATCTAAAACACTTCACTTCCTCCAGTTTTTCTCCATTCAAACTCACCTCCCAATTGACTTGACCCTCAACCCTACTGTACCTAATAACCTTGCTCTTATTCACATTTACTCTTAACTTTCTTCTTTCACACACTTTACCAAACTCAGTCACCAGCTTATGCAGTTTCTCACATGAATCAGCCACCAGCACTGTATCATCAGCGAACAACAACTGACTCACTTCCCAAGCTCTCTCATCCCCAACGGACTTCATACTTGCCCCTCTTTCCAAAACTCTTGCATTCACCTCCCTAACAACCCCGTCCATAAACAAATTAAACAACCATGGAGACATCACACACCCCTGCCGCAAACCTACATTCACTGAGAACCAGTCACTTTCCTCTCATCCTACACGTACACATGCCTTACATCCTCGATAAAAACTTTTCACTGCTTCTAACAACTTGCCTCCCACACCATATATTCTTAATACCTTCCACAGAGCATCTCTATCAACTCTATCATATATATATATATATATATATATATATATATATATATATATATATATATATATATATTTTTTTTTTTTTTTTTTTTTTTTTTTACTTTGTCGCTGTCTCCCGCGTTTGCGAGGTAGCGCAAGGAAACAGACGAAAGAAATGGCCCAACCCCCCCCCCCATACACATGTATATACAAACGTCCACACACGCAAATATACATACCTACACAGCTTTCCATGGTTTACCCCAGACGCTTCACATGCCTTGATTCAATCCACTGACAGCACGTCAACCCCGGTATACCACATCGCTCCAATTCACTCTATTCCTTGCCCTCCTTTCACCCTCCTGCATGTTCAGGCCCCGATCACACAAAATCTTTTTCACTCCATCTTTCCACCTCCAATTTGGTCTCCCTCTTCTCCTCGTTCCCTCCACCTCCGACACATATATCCTCTTGGTCAATCTTTCCTCACTCATTCTCTCCATGTGCCCAAACCACTTCAAAACACCCTCTTCTGCTCTCTCAACCACGCTCTTTTTATTTCCACACATCTCTCTTACCCTTACGTTACTCACTCGATCAAACCATCTCACACCACACATTGTCCTCAAACATCTCATTTCCAGCACATCCATCCTCCTGCGCACAACTCTATCCATAGCCCACGCCTCGCAACCATACAACATTGTTGGAACCACTATTCCTTCAAACATACCCATTTTTGCTTTCCGAGATAATGTTCTCGACTTCCACACATTCTTCAAGGCCCCCAGAATTTTCGCCCCCTCCCCCACCCTATGATCCACTTCCACTTCCATGGTTCCATCCGCTGCCAGATCCACTCCCAGATATCTAAAACACTTCACTTCCTCCAGTTTTTCTCCATTCAAACTCACCTCCCAATTGACTTGACCCTCAACCCTACTGTACCTAATAACCTTGCTCTTATTCACATTTACTCTTAACTTTCTTCTTCCTCACATTAACTTTCTTCTTCCACACACTTTACCAAACTCAGTCACCAGCTTCTGCAGTCTCTCACATGAATCAGCCACCAGCGCTGTATCATCAGCGAACAACAACTGACTCACTTCCCAAGCTCTCTCATCCCCAACAGACTTCATACTTGCCCCTCTTTCCAAAACTCTTGCATTTACCTCCCTAACAACCCCATCCATAAACAAATTAAACAACCATGGAGACATCACACACCCCTGCCGCAAACCTACATTCACTGAGAACCAATCACTTTCCTCTCTTCCTACACGTACACATGCCTTACATCCTCGATAAAAACTTTTCACTGCTTCTAACAACTTTCCTCCCACACCATATATTCTTAATACCTTCCACAGAGCATCTCTATCAACTCTATCATATGCCTTCTCCAGATCCATAAATGCTACATACAAATCCATTTGCTTTTCTAAGTATTTCTCACATACATTCTTCAAAGCAAACACCTGATCCACACATCCTCTACCACTTCTGAAACCACACTGCTCTTCCCCAATCTGATGCTCTGTACATGCTTTCACCCTCTCAATCAATACCCTCCCATATAATTTACCAGGAATACTCAACAAACTTATACCTCTGTAATTTAAGCACTCACTCTTATCCCCTTTGCCTTTGTACAATGGCACTATGCACGCATTCCGCCAATCCTCAGGCACCTAACCATGAGTCATACATACATTAACTAACCTTACCAACCAGTCAACAATACAGTCACCCCCTTTTTTAATAAATTCCACTGCAATACCATCCAAACCTGCTGCCTTGCCGGCTTTCATATATATATATATATATATATATATATATATATATATATATATATATATATATATATATATATATATATATATTTATTTATTTGGCTACATCCACACACATTTAGACACCCCAATCTGAGTCTACGAGGAGTATGAGCACTCCCCGCATGACTCCTTCTGTTTCCCATTTTTTAGAAAGTTAAAAATACAAGGAGGGGAGGATTTCTGGCCCCCCGCTCCCGTGAAAAAAGGAGAGATAGGTAGTATGTTTTGCTTTGTTGCTGTCTCCCGGGTTAGCGAGGTAGCACAAGGAAACAGACGAAAGAATGGCCCAACCCACCCACATACACATGTATATACATACATGTTCACACACACAAATATACATACCTATACATCTCAATTTACACATATATATACAGACACAGACATATACATATGTACACATGTACATAATTCATACTGTCTGCCTTTATTTGTTCCCATCGCCACCTCGCCACACATGGAATAACAATCCCCTCCCCCCTCATGTGTGCGAGGTAGCGCTAGGAAGAGACACCAAAGGCCCCATTCATTCACACTCAGTCTCTAGTTGTCATGTAATAATGCCCTGAAACCACAGCTCCCTTTCCACATCCAGGCCCCACAGAACTTTCCATGGTTTACTCCAGACGCTTCACATGCCCTGGTTCAATCCATTGACAGCACATTGACCCCAGTATACCACATTGTTCTAATTCTTTCTATTCCTTGCACGCCTTTCACCCTCCTGCATGTTCAGGCCCCGATCACTCAAAATCTTTTTCACTCCATCTTTCCACGTCCAATTTGGTCTCCCACTTCTCCTCGTTCCCTCCACCTCTGACACATATATCCTCTTGGTCAATCTTTCCTCACTCATTCTCTCCATGTGACCAAACCATTTCAAAACACCCTCCTCTGCTCTCTCAACCACACTCTTTTTATTGCATCAAAATATTGGCGGAGGCTGGTCGACTGCTAGATGTGATTTTCATGATAAAGGAAAGGATAATAATTCATGGTTGTAACCAAGACACAAGGAGGTGACCAGTTATAGTTATGTTTGACTTGGAGTCATCAGACTAATACTTTGAAAATTTGTCTTGGAGTCATCAAATTAGTACTTTGAAAATTTAAGAATCTTAAATGCATGGTGGAATTTAATGGGATGTTCATCATATTTTACAAATCAAAGTAAGAGAGGAAGAAAAGCAAACAATATAATCATATGGTAAAAAATTGGAGATGCCACATATGGCTAGGGAATGGAGCAGAACTGCTAGAACTGCATAGAGGGCAGGAGTGGTTGTAGATGATAATGTCAGACTGAAAGATGTGCAGTAGTGAGGATATAGTTGGCATTACAGCCAGCCAGCATTTGCAAAGCATAAGAGAGCATGGAACAAGAGTAGCAGGATAAGAAAAGATGATCAAAGAAACTTTGAAAAAATCCTGTGGACAAGGCAAGTGAAAATCCAAAGCTTTTCCCTAAATTCATCGGGAGTCAATTGGCAGTTCAGGAGCAGCAAATCAGACTAAGGGGTTCAAGGGGAAAAATTGTAGAGGATGATGTAAAGATTTGTGAGGAAATGATTAACAGGTTCTAAAGTGTTTTCACACTATAGCCCCATCACCAGCAGGGATATCCAGAAGAAATGTTAACAGAATACTACAAGGACTTAACCCTTATAAGGCTCATGAAATTTCGCTGTATATGCTAATGATGTGTGCAAATATGTTTGATAAATGTCTTAAATTACTCTTCAATATATCATTGGAGAAAGGCAGTGCCAATTGAATGGTAAAGGGCAAAACGTCATGCTTATATAAAAGAAAGAAGACTGGGAACAGGCATTGAACAACAGGTCAGTCTCACTAATGAGTATCGTGTGTCAGGTTCTTTGAAAAGATTATTAGAAAGTAAGTGTATGACTTCCTATGGAGGAGAAATTTCCTAAATGAGAGACAGCATGGTTTATTAGAAAGTAAGTGTATGACTTCCTATGGAGGAGAAATTTCCTAAATGAGAGACCATGGTTTTAGGAAAAGGAATTCAAGCGTAACAAACCCCCTTGAGTTCTATGAGAGAGTGAGCTCAGTTCTATACGAAAGGGTGGGCTGTTTGTATCTAGAATGCCAGAAAGCACTTGACACTGACTGCATTGGAGGCTAATTAAGAAGCTGGATCACCAGGTAGGAATAAAGGGGAAACTCTTACAGTGGATAGATTATCTTTTTGAGAGGGAACAAAGGACACATGTTAGAGGTTTGCTTAATTACTGCAACCCCGTTTTTGATATGAAATGATTTTGATTAACAAAAGTATAATGTACATAGCTACATTAGGCATTGTTTAGTACAGATATGTTACAAAACAAAAGTATGTATGACATAAATAGCTTACAGTTTGATTGGTTACATTGATGAAGTTTGCATGCCTTTTAAATGTCAAACATCCCCTCCAAACATTGAAACATCTGATCTTGGGTACTGTTTTTATAGGTTCTCATACAGACACCTAGCCTTCCAAATGTGTGATAAGCCCACAGGCATGTGGTATTGAGTTGTCTTCTTGATCCAAATACTCAAAAGTCTTTCCATTTCTGTCATTATTGTAGTTCTGCTTCTCTTAAACTCCAGAGCAGATAAGAGTTGCAATCTTTCCTCATTTTCCAGTTTTCTTTGCATTTTTAAGAATTTACCATTGATTCAGGCATAACAACACCTAACAGACTTCAGATTGATGCTCACCTTCTGTGCAGGTGTGCTTGATTACATTCAGTTTAACCACTGAGCCCAACTATCCTCCACAGAACATTCCTAGGCATTTTTTTTTACTGAGCACTAAGCAAATTAGGTGATCAGAACAGAAAGTGCACTGCTGTATAGTAAAACAGAATGAAAAGTGCACTGCTGTGTAGCAAAACAGCAGCAAGGGAAACAGTAAAGCAGGGAGAGCCAAATGAAGTGATGTCCTGAATTATCTTACAACATTCTTTTCAGTATGTATCACTGCAGCTAATAGCTGTCAATGAATTTATAACCTTCCTGACTTATGATGATTGAAGTGGTGGCCAGAACATCATACACACTGTGTCAGTAAGTTGTAAATAGCAGTTACTCATTTTGAATTAGTAATGTTGGTTGGAATCATAACTGATGCAAGCCATTGCTCTGGAAGGTTTTGTGAAATCTACAAGGAGTTAGACCTATATAGGTATATTTGGCTACAATTAATGAAAGAAATTTATAAATGAGAAAGATTTTATTTATTGAAAGATGTCATGAAGTAAAAAACAAATGAGAAAGATTTTGTTTATTGAAAAATGATATGTAGAAAAAAAAAAAGCCTAGGAATGTTCTGTGAAGGATAGTTAGGCTACACATCAGCCAGTCAGCATATAAAAGTAATAAGGGAAAGGAATATAAATAGGAGAAAGAAGGAAAAGCACAGGAAACTTGAAAAGGCTGTTGTGGGCTAATGTGGACATGGCAGGAGAAAACTGAAAACTCTTTGTTAATTATATCTTGAGTATAATGTCAGCTATGGAGTAGCTCATGAAGGACAGACACTTTAGCCTTACTGATCAGTATAGCTGAATGTTGTGTGAAAACCAAGTCTGGTTTTGAAAATAAAGCTCAAATGGTTAGTATATCTTCTAAATTTACCACCTCTGCTGACTCTCCTTGTGTATGATCTGGGAGAACTACTAAATTGCTTACATGGTGTCGAATCCCTGATGCTCTGTGCTGGGTCTGTAGGTGATGCTGTGGTTTGTAGGATGGACTGCTGCTTTAGGAAACTTCTCTCTCTGTATGGTGCTGTTTCTGGCATTCATTCTCTCAATTCTAATGTTTGTACTTGCATTTCTTCTCATTGTTTGACATTTGAGGGGATAGTCATCTGAATTTATCCACTATTAGTTGCTTATTAGCCAGATCAGCTGGATGTTGGCTAGAACCATCCATCTTGGCTTGTGCAAACTATAGGATATCCATTTTCTGTGTCAGGTCTTTGCTTCAAACTTCTTGCCACCACAATTAGTTGAGCTGTCTTGGTGATATAACTCAGCGCAGTGCAACAAATATGACAGTATGGAATGCAGTGCATGTAGTTTATAGATGTGTGTACATTATCCTTAAAATACTATAATGGCGAGTTTCTATTTGGTGTCACTTGTGAAAGACCTTACTTTGATTAGGTAATTAACCCCAAGGGGACTGTTGGGGACTACAGCTTTTCTTATGTAGCACATTTTTTCAGACATAAGCGGTAATATTTAAGGGTTGCCTCATCCCTCCTTCACCTAGATTTGTAGATGAGATGTATCACTATATAGAAATTTCATGTCACAAGGAACTGTAATTGATACTGGGAGGAATCATGGAGTTTCGGTTATCCACATAACATGATAGGTTAATTCCAGAGTTTCAGTTACCCATTTAATACAATGAGGAATGGTACAGCCCTGATATGTGCACTTGGTACATCCCATGCTAATTAGTGGTAGTCTTTAGGACAATTATTGTATTGATGATTCAGCAGATGTCATGCTGTTGATGCTGGAAAAATTCATTGCAAATCAGTAGTCCATAGTTGATGAAATGGTGATAGATGAATCAGTTACTGTCAATAAATAAGTGATAAGCCAAGTGTGGGTAGTGCACCAAATTTGATCATGTGTACATCAGAAAGTACCAGATTTTCCTTCTTTTCTTTTAACTTTTATATTTCTTAAAAAATTGATGACTTATTTTCCAGAAAAAAATTCATGGGACCCACCGTAATATTTTTGGCTATGCCCTTTAAGAGTTTATCAGTAAAGTTTTAAAAGATATTAGCAGATTTTATTCAACTTGCCCATAAGCATCTTGATTTCCAGTGTGTTAGGACTAGAAATTATGAGGATCTATTTTATAATCTCATTTTAAAATTTTTGAATTTATAAGAGATGGTAAAAGTGCCTAAGGAATGTATGTCCAAAATATCATCCATTTCAGAGAAATGTTCGAGGAAAAGTTCTGGCAATTCGTCGAGAAGATCAGAGTGTGTGGGAGAGACGTGCTCCTCTTGGACCCTCCCAGGTGAGACAGCTTGTCAAAGATGGGGTGAAGGTTATCGTACAGCCATCAAATCGTCGTGCCTACCCCATGCAGGTGAGGATTACTTCTGTTAGTGCATAAGAAATGAATTACTAATGATATATAAGAAGTTAATTTGTAAAGCTCTGTGTTCTAGCAGTTAGTGATGTATTCATAGGCTACCTGGGGTCTAACATGCATAGGTATGAATCCTGGTCTTGGCAGTTGGTCCTAAGTCAACTCAGCCATTCATCCTCCTTAATGGGGCTCAATGGTAAATGTGGTATACCAGGGTTGACTTGCTGTCAGTGGATTGAACCAGGGCATGTGAAGTGTCTGGGGTAAACCATGTAAAGTTTTGTGGGGCCAGGATGTGGAAAGGGAGCTGTGGTTTCAGTGCATTATACATGACAGCTAGAGACTGAGTGTGAACGAATATAGCCTTTGTTGTCTTTTCCTAGCACTACCTTGTGCGCATG
This sequence comes from Panulirus ornatus, assembly GCF_036320965.1. Classification (NCBI taxonomy): domain Eukaryota; kingdom Metazoa; phylum Arthropoda; class Malacostraca; order Decapoda; family Palinuridae; genus Panulirus; species Panulirus ornatus. The sequence goes on from NC_092278.1 coordinate 25,137,565, forward strand.
TGGGGGGAAGGGGGTGTCATTTCATGTGTGGCGGGGTGGCACGGGAATGAATAAAGGCTGCAAGTATGAATTATGTACATGCATATATATGTATATGTCTATGTATGTATATATATTTGTATATGTTAAAATGTATAGGTATGTATATGTATGTGCCAGAAAAACAGATGAAAAGGCCACATTCATTCACACTAAGTCTCTAGCTATCGTGTGTAATGCACCAAAGCCACAGCTCCCTTTCCACATCCAGGCCTTACAGACCTTTCCATGGTTTACCCCAGACATTTCACATGCCCTGGTTCAGTCCATTGAGAGCACTTCAACCCAATTTACTCTCTGCCTTGCACGCCTTTCACCCTCCTGTATGTTCAAGCCCTGATCGCTCAAAATCTTTTTTATTCCATCTCTCCACCTCCAATTTGGTCTCCTGCTTCTCCTTGTTCCCTCCACAAGTCTGTTGTGGATAAGACGGCATTTGAAGTGTGTCAGTTGTTGTTCGCCAATGATACAGCTCTAGTAGCTGATTCATGTGAGAAACTGCAGAGGTTGGTAGCTGAGTTTGGAAAATGTGCAAAAGGAGAAAGTTGATAGTAAATGTGAATAAGAGCAAGGTTATGAGGTTCATTAGGGTAGATGGACACGTTAAGTGGGATGTGAGTTTGATTGGAGAGAAATTGGAGGAAGTGAAGTGTTTTAGATATCTGGGAGTGGACTTAGCAGTGGATGGAACCATGGAAGCAGAAGTGAGTCACATGGTGGGGGAGGGGGTGAAGGTTCTGAGGCATTGAAGAATGGTTTGGGCACATGGAGAGAATGAGTGCGGAAAGATTGACAAAGAGGTTATATGTGTCAGAGGTAGAGTGAATGAGGAGAAGTGGGAGACCAAGTTGGAGGTGCAGAGATGGAGTGAAAAAGATTTTGAGTGATCGGAGCCTGAACATACAGGAGGGTGAAAGGTGTTCAAGGAATAGAGTGAATTGGAATGATGTGGTATACCAGGGTCGACATGCTGTCAATGGATTGAACCAGGGCATGTGAAGCATCTGGGGTAAACCATGGAAAGTCTTTGTGGGGCCTAGATGTGAAAAGGGAGCTGTGGTTTCAGTGCATAACACATGACAGCTAGAGACTGAGTGTGAACGAATGTGGCCTTTGGTGTCTTTTCCTAGTGCTATCTTGTGCACGTGCAGGTGGAGGGGAGGTGCCATTTCATGTGTGGTGGGGTGGCGACAGGAATGGATGAAGGCAGCAAGTATGAATATGTACATATGAATATGTCTGTGTATGTAAATGTATGTATATGTTGAAATGTATAGGTATGTATATATGCGTGCGTGGGCGTTTATGTATATACATGTGTATGTGGGTGGGTTGGGCCATTTTTTGTCTGTTTCCTTGCACTATCTCGCTAATGCAGGAGACAACAACTAAGTATAATAAAGGAATATACATACACGCACACACATACACACATACACACACACACACACACACACACACACACGCACACACAGAGGTATAAGTTTGTTGAGTATTCCTGGTAAATTATATGGGAGGGTATTGATTGAGAGGGTGAAGGCATGTACAGAGCATCAGATTGGGGAAGAGCAGTGTGGTTTCAGAAGTGGTAGAGGATGTGTGGATCAGGTGTTTGCTTTGAAGAATGTATGTGAGAAATACTTAGAAAAGCAAATGGATTTGTATGTAGCATTTATGGATCTGGAGAAGGCATATGATAGAGTTGATAGAGATGCTCTGTGGAAGGTATTAAGAATATATGGTGTGGGAGGAAAGTTGTTAGAAGCAGTGAAAAGTTTTTATCGAGGATGTAAGGCATGTGTACGTGTAGGAAGAGAGGAAAGTGACTGGTTCTCAGTGAATGTAGGTTTGCGGCAGGGGTGTGTGATGTCTCCATGGTTGTTTAATTTGTTTATGGATGGGGTTGTTAGGGAGGTGAATGCAAGAGTTTTGGAAAGAGGGGCAAGTATGAAGTCTGTTGGGGATGAGAGAGCTTGGGAAGTGAGTCAGTTGTTGTTCGCTGATGATACAGCGCTGGTGGCTGACTCATGTGAGAAACTGCAGAAGCTGGTGACTGAGTTTGGCAAAGTGTGTGGAAGAAGAAAGTTAAGAGTAAATGTGAATAAGAGCAAGGTTATTAGGTACAGTAGGGTTGAGGGTCAAGTCAATTGGGAGGTGAGTTTGAATGGAGAAAAACTGGAGGAAGTGAAGTGTTTTAGATATCTGGGAGTGGATCAGGCAGCGGATGGAACCATGGAAGCGGAAGTGGATCATAGGGTGGGGGAGGGGGCGAAAATTCTGGGAGCCTTGAAGAATGTGTGGAAGTCGAGAGCATTATCTCGGAAAGCAAAAATGGGTATGTTTGAAGGAATAGTGGTTCCAACAATGTTGTATGGTTGCGAGGCATGGGCTATGGATAGAGTTGTGCGCAGGATGATGGATGTGCTGGAAATGAGATGTTTGAGGAAAATGTGTGGTGTGAGGTGGTTTGATCGAGTAAGTAACGTAAGGGTAAGAGAGATGTGTGGAAATAAAAAGAGCGTGGTTGAGAGAGCAGAAGAGGGTGTTTTGAAATGGTTTGGGCACATGGAGAGAATGAGTGAGGAAAGATTGACCAAGAGGATATATATGTCGGAGGTGGAGGGAACGAGGAGAAGAGGGAGACCAAATTGGAGGTGGAAAGATGGAGTGAAAAAGATTTTGTGTGATCGAGGCCTGAACATGCAGGAGGGTGAAAGGAGGGCAAGGAATAGAGTGAATTGGAGCGATGTGGTATACTGGGGTTGACGTGCTGTCAGTGGATTGAATCAAGGCATGTGAAGTGTCTGGGGTAAACCATGGAAAGCTGTGGAGGTATGTATATTTGCGTGTGTGGATGTATGTGTATACATGTGTATGGGGGTGGGTTGGGTCATTTCTTTCGTCTGTTTCCTTGCGCTACCTCGCAAACGCGGGAGACAGCGACAAAGCAAAAAAGAAAAAAAAAATTTTTTTTATTTTGCTTTGTCGCTGTCTCCCGTGTTTGCGAGGTAGGGCAAGGAAACAGACGAAAGAAATGGCCCAACCCACCCCCATACACATGAATATACATACACGTCCACACACGCAAATATACATACCTATACATCTCAATGTACACATATATATACACACACAGACACATACATATATACCCATGCACACAGTTCACAATGTCTGCCTTTATTCATTCCCATCGCCACCTCGCCACTCATGGAATACCATCCCCCTCCCCCCTTATGTGTGCGAGGTAGCGCTAGGAAAAGACAACAAAGGTCTCATTCGTTCACACTCAGTCTCTAGCTGTCATGCAATAATGCCTGAAACCACAGCTCCCTTTCCACATCCAGGCCCCACACAACTTTCCATGGTTTACCCCAGACGTTTCACATGCCCTAATTCAATCCACTGACAGCACGTCAACCCTAGTATACCACATCGATCCAGTTCACTCTATTCCTTGCCCGCCTTTCACCCTCCTGCATGTTCAGGCCCCGATCACTCAAAATCTTTTTCACTCCATCTTTCCACCTCCAATTTGGTCTCCCACTTCTCGTTCCCTCCACCTCCGACACATATATCCTCTTGGTCAATCTTTCCTCACTCATTCTCTCCATGTGCCCAAACCATTTCAAAACACCCTCTTCTGCTCTCTCAACCACGCTCTTTTTATTTCCACACATCTCTCTTACCCTTACATTACTTACTCGATATATATATATATTATTCATATTTATATTTATTTTGCTTTGTCGCTGTCTCCCGCGTTTGCGAGGTAGCGCAAGGAAACAGTTGAAAGAAATGGCCCAACCCACCCCCATACACATGTATATACACACACGTCCACACACGCAAATATAAATACCTATACATCTCAATGTACATATATATATACACACACAGACACATACATATATACCCATGCACACAATTCACACTGTCTGCCTTTATTCATTCCCATCGCCACCTCACCACACATTGAATACCATCCCCCTCCCCCCTCATGTGTGTGGGGTAGCGCTAGGAAAAGACAACAAAGGTCTCATTCGTTCACACTCAGTCTCTAGCTGTCATGCAATAATGCCCAAAACCACAGCTCCCTTTCCACATCCAGGCCCCACAGAACTTTCCATGGTTTACCCCAGATGCTTCACATGCCCTGGATCAATCCATTGACAGCACGTCGACCCCAGTATACCACAATTTGAACCTTGGTGGGCGTAGCTTGGCTCATGGTCGGTGACACTAACCACTGCACCACTGTTACCCATGCTATATCATAAATTGTTAACAGTTTATGGAACTTTGTGGTATAACCCTGTGTATTGTTGTTTTAAATATCCTATCTCTTATGTTGATTTTTGATATCTAAGTTCTTTTTATACAGGATTAAGATTTTTTTTTCATTTTTCATGTATACAGGCATATCAGAGTGTAGGAGCAAAAATACAGGAAGACATTTCTGAAGCACCAGTGATAATTGGAGTTAAACAGGTCCCTATTGATCAGTTGATCCCCAACCGAACATATTGTTTCTTTTCACACACCATCAAGGCTCAAGAAGCTAATATGCCACTACTTGATGCTATTTTGGAGAAGGTATGAAGATATAATCTTTTTTTCTGTTATATTTGCTCATTTAAACTGAACCTGCATATAGAACATCATGTTGTGTTTACAATGAATTTGATGCTTTTATATTAAGAAGAAGAGAGAAGAGTGAATGATTCAAAGTGGAGGTTGGTCTGTGGCAGGGGTGTGTGATGTCACCATGGTTGTTTAATTTGTTTATGGATGGGTTGGTGAGGGAGGTAAATGTGAGTCTTGGAGAGAGAGGGTGAGTATGCAGTCTGTAGGGATGAGAAGGTCTAGGAAGTAAGTCAGTTGTTGTTTGTTGATAATACAGTGCTGGTGGAAGTTTCAAGTGAGAAACTGCAGTATGATGACTGAATTTGGAAGGATGTGTGAAAGGAGGAAGTTGAAAGTTAATGTGAATTATAACAGAGTTATTAGGTTTAGCAGATTTGAGGGACAGGTTAGTTGGGGTGTCAGTTTGTATGGAGAAAAATTGGAGGAAGTGAATTGTTTAAGATACCTAGGAGTTTACATGGGAGCAAATAAAATCTTGGAATGAGACACAGGGCAGGGGTGGGTGAGGGGTTGAAGGTTCTTGGAGCAGTAAATAATGTGTGAAAAGAGAGATCATTATCTTGGAGGGCAAAAATAGGTGTATTTTAAGGTATAGTAGTCCCAACATTATTATATGGATTCGAGGCATGGGCTATAGATATGACTTTGTGGAGGAGGGTGGATGTGTTGGAAACGAAGTGTTTGAGGACAATATATGGTGTGAAGTGGTTTGATTAAGTAATGAAAAGGTAAGAGAGAGGTGTGGTAATAGAGTGTGGTTGAGAGACCTGAGAGGTTGTGCTGAAATGGTTAGGACATCTGGTGAGAATGAGTGTATGTAAGAAGTGGAGGGATCAAGGAGAATAGGGAGACCAAGTTGGAGATGGAAGGATGGAGTGAAAAAGATTTTGAGTGATCAGGACCTGAAAATATAGGAGGTTGAAATGCATGCATAAGATTGAGTGAATTGGAATAAAATGATATACAGTGAGCAGCACCAGGGTATGTGAAGTGTCTAGAATAAACCATGGGAAGGTCTGTGGGGTCTGGTTGTGGATAGGGTGCTGTAGTGTTGTTGCATTACACATGACAGCTAGAGAATGGATGTGAGCAGATATAACCTTTCTTTGTCTGTTCCTGGCACTACTTTGTTAATCCGGAAAGTGGTGATCAGGTATGAAAAATATATATATTGAGAGATGTATCATGGGAAATTCTTCTTAAAGTTTTACCTGCTACATGTATGGGAAACACGCATTGTTGCACATGTTAAAATTTTGATATTATATTTTGAAAGTCAACATAAATGTGTATATTTTTTCCTGAGGAATAATAGTTGCAAGTCTTAGTCAGTGTATGATTTTTCAAAGATACAGTAGCTGGAAGTCTTAGGTCTTTTTGATTTTTCTCTTCAGAGCTTTGTTTGAAAATGGCAGACATCAAGCTAATTTAACATTATGTATATGTTCCCTAGAAAATTCTTTTCTCCTCAAAAGTTTCCTTTTACTTTTCTGTCATATATTTATTTTAACAAAAATCTGTCTTTCCCCAACCAGTGTTCATTTTATTTCAGCTTTTACTTGGATGACATGTAGAGAAAAGTCTTAGACATATTTGTTTATATGATTTTCTGAATGCATTAGTGGAGATTCAGTAAGCATATAGAAGCTCCCATTGCCATTGGAATAGTGTTCCTGGAAAGTGTGCTTTTTATAGATATTTCTTTAAATCGGTCCATATTTTCCATAGGAACTCATTTATAAAAGCAATCACTTCAGTGGTTGTCAAGATGCACTCCTATGACCCATATAGCTAGCTTTTCTTTCTGCCTCATGCACATGTGTGGCCTGATGACATTTTGTTCACAAACATACAGTCTCTTCTTGTAAGACTTAAACTTGACATAGTTTATCTCATACAACTCATTCTTAATAACTAGATTTTCCTGTGGTGAGTGCTGATTGCTAGCCCTACCTTTTGGCAAGATGTAGGAGCAATAGATAGAAGTAGCAGGTAGGAACATTAGACAGAAGCATTAGATAAAAGTAGTAGGTTGGAACAATGGGCAGTGACTTTAGGTAGGAGCCTCTAGAAACACTGCAAGTGCTGCCCTCTACCAGTGGCCTGTTAAGGGTGAGGCACTAAAGGATAAGAAGTGGCACTGGAGTTTCACCAGTTATGGAGACTTTTGCCATGGTCATCCCCATGAGGGAGTTTCCAGAGGTTACAGGCATCAAACACATAGATAGATAAATAGAGATAGATAGTAATATAGAAGCATTTAGAAGCTCCATGAAAGGAAATTCCTTCTACGCTTGACACTCTCTGCATTCCTGTCAAAATTAAGACTGATAAAATTGCTTTGGCAAGTGGGGCAGTATGGAAAATGAAAATGATTGAGAAGGGTGGAAGTTATTGGAAACAAATTATGTTAGAACCTTTGAATATTTCTGAGGCAAAATATTTCTTCCATGATAATGCTTCTGTAAGCCATTTTTAGAACCTTCGAAAATTTGTGAGACAAAATATTTCTTCCATGATAATGCTTCTGTAAGCCATTAAGTGTTAAGGTTCTGCATATTCAATAAAAAAAATTACCATAGTTTTATCCAATATTTCCTGTCTTTCATGCCAAACTTTATCCATGTTAATGTGTTCATGTTGTTAACAGATCTCTTACTTTGCATCTGTGTGCTTATGGCTTATTGATTTTCAAATATGTTAAGTCTCATGTTACTATTATTTGCAGAACATACGGCTCATTGACTATGAGCGAATGTGTGACAGGGAAGGTCAGCGAGTTGTGGCCTTTGGGAAGTATGCAGGAGTAGCTGGTATGATTAATATTTTGAATGGTCTTGGACTTCGACTACTAGCACTTGGTCACCATACTCCTTTTATGGTGGGTGAATTTATTTTCATTGGATCCTTGTTATTTTTGATGATGCTAGGTATTGTAAGAGGATATTTGTATTTCCAACTCTTGCATGGCATATGTTTCAGAGTACTGAATAAAAGCTGGTTATATTTGTTGACTTGAAGAAGCACTGTTCTTTCTTACTCTTTTCTCTGAATTTTAATTGAGTTGTTTTTTTTTAAGCACATAGGGCCAGCTCATAACTACCGTAGCACAGAAATGGCAAGGCAAGCTATACGTGATACTGGATATGAAGTTTCTTTGGGTATGATGCCAAAGTCCATTGGCCCCTTGACATTTATATTTACTGGCACTGGTAATGTCTCTCAGGGGGCACAAGAGATTGTTCAGGAATTACCACATGAATACGTCTCTGTCAAGGCCCTGAAGAAAGTTGCTGAGCATGGAGGTTAGTTATGGAAATTGCTTTTCAGTCATTTAGTAGACTTATAATGCTGACTTCTATGAAATCCAGGGTATGTGCCTCACAGGCACTAAAGGCTTAGAAGCAGTACTGGAGTTCAACAATAATGGAAACTTTTTCTCCATTTCCAAAGGGAATGAGCATTAGAAGTATAGGTAGATAGATAGTACCAATATAAGTTCGATGGTACCATCTTGATGAAAAATTGTAACATACTTTAGAGCTGTGCTGCAAGAGACTAGGCATATACAATTCAAATCAAGTGATGCCATTTCAGTCCTTTTTGAAGATGAATTAGTCTTTGCAAGTTAGGAGAGCTTAAGAAGGAAATCAGTGAGAAAAGTTGCATATGAACAGGCTTTTGTATAATCTTAAGTGACAGTAACTATAAGTGTAATGTTTAGATTTCAGTTAGATTAGGTTTACATGAAAACTAAAGCTGTTAGCTGAAGTTCACACTGACACAACTCACTTTATGTAATTCTGCTTGGCACCTGGAAAATGGCCCAGCCCACCCCCATACCCATGTATATACATACACGTCCACCCACGCAAATATATATACCTATACATCTCACTGTACACATATATATACACACACAGACATGTACATATATACACATGTACATAATTCATACTGTCTGCCTTTATTTATTCCCATCGCCACCTCGCCACACATGGAATAACATCCCCCTCCCCCCTCAGGTGTGCGAGGTAGCGCTAGGAAAATACAACAAAGGCCCCATTTGTTCACACTCAGTCTCTCGCTCTCATGTAATAATGCCCGAAACCACAGCTCCCTTTCCACATCCAGGCCCCACAGAACTTTCCATGGTTTACCCCAGACGCTTCACATGCCCTGATTCAATCCACTGACAGCACGTCAACCCCGGTATACCACATCGATCCAATTCACTCTATTCCTTGCATGCCTTTCACCCTCCTGCATGTTCAGGCCCCGATCACTCAAAATCTTTTTCACTCCATCATTCCACCTCCAGTTTGGTCTCCCACTTCTCCTCGTTCCCTCCACCTCTGACACATATATCCTCTTGGTCAATCTTTCCTCACTCATTCTCTCCATGTGACCAAACCATTTCAAAACACCCTCTTCTGCTCTCTCAACCACGCTCTTTTTATTTCCACACATCTCTCTTACCCTATTATTACTCACTCGATCAAACCACCTCACACCACGTATTGTCCACAAACATCTCATTTCAAGCACATCCACCCTCCTCCACACAACTCTATCCATAGCCCATGCCTCGCAACCATATAACATTGTTGGAACCACTATTCCTTCAAACATAGCCATTTTTGCTTTCCGAGATAATGTTCTCGACTTCCACACATTCTTCAATGCTCCCAGAACTTTTGCCCCCTCCCCACCCTATGATTCACTTCCTCTTCCATGGTTCCACCCACTGCCAAATCCACTCCCAGATATCTAAAACACTTCACTTCCTCCAGTTTTTCTCCATTCAAACTTACCTCCCAATTGACTTGTCCCTCAACCCTACTGTACCTAATAACCTTGCTCTTATTCACATTTACTCTCAACTTTCTTCTTTCACACACTTTACCAAACTCAGTCACCAGCTTTTGCAGTTTCTCACACGAATCAGCCACCAGCGCTGTATCATCAGCGAACAACAACTGACTCACTTCCCAAGCTCTCTCATCCACAACAGACTTCATACTTGCCCCTCTTTCCAAAACTCTTGCATTCACCTCCCAAACAACCCCATCCGTAAACAAATTAAACAACCATGGAGACATCACACACCCCTGCCGCAAACCTACATCCACTGAGAACCAATCACTTTCTTCTCTTCCTACTTGTACACATGCCTCACATCCTCGATAAAAACTTTTCACTGCTTCTAACAACTTGCCTCCCACACCATATATTTAAATACCTTCCACAGAGCATCTCTATCAACTCTATCATATGCCCTCTCCAGATCCATAAATGCTACATACAAATCCGTTTGCTTTTCTAAGTATTTCTCACATACACTCTTCAAAGCAAACACCTGATCCATACATCCTCTACCACTTCTGAAACCACACTGCTCTTCCCCAATCTGATGCTCTGTACATACCTTCACCTTCTCAGTCAATACCCTCCCATATAATTTCCCAGGAATACTCAACAAACTTATACCTCTGTAATTTGAGCACTCACCTTTGTCCCCTTTGCCTTTGTACAATGGCACTATGCAAGCATTCCGCCAATCCTCAGGCACCTCACCATGAATCATACATACATTAAGTAACCTTACCAACCAGTCAACAATAAAGTCACTCCCTTTTTTAATAAATTCCACTGCAATACCATCCAAACCCGCTGCCTTGCTGGCTTTCATCTTCCACAGAGCTTTTACTACCTCTTCTCTGTTTACCAAATCATCCTCCCTAACCCTCTCACTTTGCACACCACCTCGACCAAAACACCCTATATCTGCC
>NC_092278.1:26400542-26418042 GCF_036320965.1 Panulirus ornatus
GCCTTGCCGGCTTTCACTTCCGCAAAGCTTTTACTACCTCTTCTCTGTTTACGAAATCATTTTCCCTAACCCTCTCACTTTGCACACCACCTCGACCAAAACACCCTATATCTGCCACTCTATCATCAAACACATTCAACAAACCTTCAAAATACTCACTCCATCTCCTTCTCACATCACCATTACTTGTTATCACCTCCCCATTAGCCCTCTTCACTGAAGTTCATTTGTTCCCTTGTCTTACACACTGTTTACCTCCTTCCAAAACATCTTTTTATTCTCCCTAAAATTTAATGATACTCTCCATCCCAACTCTCATTTGCCCTCTTTTTCACTTCTTGCACCTTTCTCTTGACCTCCTGCCTCTTTTTTTTTATACATCTTCCAGTCATTTGCATTATTTCCCTCCATCATGATAGAACACTATAATATAATATGTACTTCCATCTCAACAAAAAGAAGGCAAATTGGTGATGGAGGTAAATAATGTGCAAAAGACAGAGAGAACAAATAGGAACACCTGTAAAGGGGACAAAAGCGAAAGTTGTAACAGTTAGTGAGGAGTGAAGCAAGTATTTTGAAGAACTGTTAAACGTGTTTGATGATAGAGTATCACATGTAGGGTGTTTTGACTGGGGTACTAAGTATACGAGATGAGAGTCATGGAAAGTAATTTGATGAAGAGAAGAGGTAGTTAAATCCTTGCATGAGATGAAATGTGGCTGGAGGGGATAGTATTGCAGTTGAATTTATTAAGAAAGAGAGTGTCTTTGTTGTTGATTGGTTGGTAAGGATATTCATTACATGTATGGATCATGGTATGGAGCCTGAGGATTGGCAGAATGCATGCATAGTGCCATTACATATAGACAAGGGGAATAAAGACGAGTGTTCAGACTGCTTGAGGTATAAGTTTGTTGAGTATACCTGGTAAGTTGTATGGGAGGGTACTGATTGAGAGAATAAAGGCATGTACAAAGCATCAGACTGGGGAGGAGCAGTGGTTTTAGGAGTGGTAGATGTGTGGATCTGGTGTTTGCTTGAATGTGAGAACTATTTAAAACATCAGGTGTATTTGTTTATGGCATTAATGGATCTGGAGAAGCCATATGATAGGGTTGATGGAGATGCTTTGTGGAAGGTCTTAAGAATATATGGTGTGGGAGTAAGTTGCTAGCAGCAGTGGGGTTTTTATCAAGGGTGTAAGGCGGGTGTGCGAGTTGGAAGACGGGAGAGTGAATGGTTCCAAGTGAAGGCTGGTCTGCAGGGATGTGTGACATCACTGTGGTTTAATTTGGTAGTGGATGAGGTGGTTAGGGAGGTAAATGCATGAATCTTGGAGAGAGGGGCAAGCATGCAATTCGTGGGGGATAATAGGGCCTGGGAAGCAAGTCAGTTGTTCGCTGTTGATACAGCGGTGGCTGATTTGAATGAGAAACTGCATAAGTTGATGACTAAATTTGGAAGTGTGTGTAAAAGGAGAATGTTGAGAGTAAATGTGGATAACATTAAGATATTAGATTCAGGAGGTTGAGGGAGAAGTAAGCTGGGATGTAAGTTTGAATGGAGAAGTGTTTTAGATATCTGGGAGTGGACATGGCAGGTCAAGAATTCCGGCTGTGGAAATGAACTATTTGAGAAGTGTTTGGTATGACTAGATGGAAAGAAGAAAGAAATGAAGGAGTGTATGAGAAATGTGGTATGGCAGGGAATGAATTGTAGAGTGGTAGGGTAGGTGAAAAGTAATATTCAAAGGGTGTTTGGGCATGTGGAAAGAATGAAAGACTGTGAGTTTACAAGAAGGTGTGATAGTACAGTTAAAGTTGTGAGAGGAAGACCCCCTGTGACATGGGCAAATAAGTGTGGAAGAATACTGGTGGGAGAGAAACGTGGAAGAATGTGAGGGAGGCATGCAAGGACATAGATAAGTGGAGACTTGCCATGGCCAACCATTGATGGGAGTGCCCAGAGGGAATGGGTGTTAGAGATATAGAAATATAGACATGGCAGTGAATGAAATCATGTAAGCAGAAGCAAGTCATAGGGTGGGAGAGAGGACCAAGGTTCTGGGGGTGCTGAGAATGTGTGGAAAGAGAACATTATCTGGGTGAGCAAAACTGCATATGTTTGAAGGAATAGAAGTACCAACAATATCATAAGGATGCGAAGCACGGGCTATGTATGGGTTTGTGTAGAGAAAGGTGGATGTGTTGGAAATTGAATGTTTCGAGGACAATGTGTGGTGTGAGGTGGTTTGATTAAGTAATGAAAGGGTAAGAGAGATGTGTAGTAATAAAAAGAGTGTGGTTGAGAGAGTAGAAGAGGGTTTGTTGAAACAGTTTGGACATAAGAAGAGAATGTGTAAGGAAAGGTTGACAGAGGATATATGTCAGAAGTGGAGAGGGGGGGACAAGGAGACCAAATTAGAAATGGAAAGATAAGAGTGAAAAAGATTTGAGGATGAAAGACCTGCCCTGAATAGAGGGAATTGGAATGATGTGCTATACTGAGGTCAACATGGTGGGCGTGTGAAATGTCTGGGATAAACCATGGAAAGTTCTGTGGGGCCATAAGGGCTTTTGCCATGGATGATAGGCTGTGTTGGTAAAATATTTACTGAACAAACTTTGTCTAATGCAAGCATTCATTTTTGTTCCTGTTGCCTTCATATAAAGGCACTATACAAGCAATCTGCCAGTCCTCAGATACTTCACATTAGACCATACAAACTTTAGATAGCTCTTCTAACCAATCGGCAAGTCATAAAAGTTCAGCAAAATGTTTTCACTTCATGCAGATTTCTCGCACTTTTATTTTATGCAAGGCTTTCACAGCCTTCTTTCACTTATACATATTTGCTGAAAAACTGAATCCCATATTCAACACATCCATCTTCCTGTCAATCAACAGTCATTCAAAAAAACATTCCACTTTGTCACCACTTCCATATTCACTCCTTACTGTTGAATTAGTTTTCCTCTACTAATTTACTTCTTTTTGATGTTTAATGTTGGATACTTCTGAACAATTTTCACTTCATTCCTGTAGATATTATTCATAAACCTCCTTTTTCATCAATCATTTACATAATATAACCTCTGTTTCTCATCCACACCTGTAAGCACTGCTTCCCTTAATACTTTCCACTCCCCTTGTATCTTCTACTGTACCTTTATGCCACTCTTCACCCAATCCCATGGCATCCCTACACAAAGGCTTTTATTTATTTTCCCCCCCCAAGCTCACATTCACCACTTCCATTCACTTATTTCTTCTTCCTAAAGAATTACAAACTTTCACACTTGCTTCCACCAAAGATATTATCAGACGTTCCATATGCTGCCCCTCTCAGAACATTCATATTCAATAGCTAGTAAGTTTACACAATCCAGTAATGCCTATTAAACCCCAACCCACCTTACAAATGTGTATTCATTTGCACACATGTCAATACACAAGCAGTCACCATTCATCTCTGGCATACAACTCATAATGCTGTTACCCATTTTCACCTGTGCAACATAGAAAGTCCCCATTTATACCCTCAGTTGCCACATGACCCACTCTTGCAGTCAAATGCCCTTGCAGTCAAATGCCCAAGCTCGAGATTCAACCCACTTCAAAACTGCCAAACCACTGACCTCCCAAAAAGCACATTATATTTTCCTCCATTTGCTTCTAGGTTCTGAAGTACCACAAACACCCACCTCTGATAGCTTACTTTCAATTCTAATCCACAGCTCCATTCACTAGAGCTGATGGTACAATACAATTGTTCTTTGCATGACATTATTTTCAACTTGATCTTTCCCACCATCGTCTGTACTCACCATCAACTAAATAAATAATATACATTTAGGCAAGTATTTTACCTTCTTGATATAAAAATTTACCAAGGCTATTGAAATTACTAGTATACTCATAATTTTATTTCTTAAGATACAGTCATTTATGAGTTACTATTCGGGCCACGCTTCTTGCCAAAGGTAGCCACAACATTGACAAAGCGACGGTTGTACTGAATCCTGCGCTTTGCACGTCCAGTCTTGGCCTTCTTCTTTTCCTTCTTTTCTACCTTTGGAGTCTGACCCTTTACCTTCCCAGCACGAGACAAGGAGCCATGCACTTTTCCTGTAGTGCAACATTAACGATTAATTTAAAAATACCAAAGATTTTACCATAAAACAATTTTGTACCAATGACAACTGAAAGACCTCAGGATTGGCTTCCACACCTCAAGTGTCTCAATGGGCATATTGCATATCCTTTGGCTAATCTTACCTGTTACAGTACTACAACAGTTAGAGGTACACCTCCTCTGTAGTACTTCTAAGTAGTTCTAATGTTACAAAACTACTGGAAAATTCTAAAAACCATACAATTGTGAAGAACAGATATGAGTAGTACGGAACTACATTAATGTACTAAAAGTGCACACAAGCTCATTTGGGGCTATGAAGGATTTGGTGCATTATGCATGACAACTAAAGAATGTATGTGAATGAATGTGGCCTATCTATGTACATTTCTTGGCACACCCTTGCTGATGCAGAGGGTGGTGATGCTGTTTCCTGTGGGGTGGGGTGGCGCTGGGAATGGATAATGGTAAGCAAGTGTGAGATTTGGGGTGAGAGTATCATTAAATTTTAGGATGAATAAAAAGATGTTCTTGAAGGAGGTAAATAAAGTGCGTAAGAAAAAAGAACAAATGGGACCATTGGTGAAGGGGGCAAATGGAAGGTAATAACAAGTAGTGGTGAAGTGAGGAAATGAAGTGAGTATTTTGAAGGTTTGTTTGATGATAGAGTGGCAGATATAGGGTGTTTTGGTCAGGGTGGTGTGCAAAGTGAGGGGGTCAGGGAGAATGATTTGTTAAACAGAGAAGTGAAAGCTTTGCAGAAGATGAAAGCTGGCAAGGCAGCGGGTTTGGATGGTATTTGAGTGGATTTATTAAAGAAGGGGGGTGACTATTGTTAACTGGTTGGCAAGGATATACAATGTACATATGGATCATGGTGAAGTGCCTAAGGATTGGCGGAATGCTTGCATAGTGCCAATGTACAAAGGCAAAGGGGATAAAGGTGAGTGCTCAAATTATAGAGGTATAAGTTTGTTGTGTATTCCCGGTAAATTATATGGGAGGGTATTGATTGAGAGGGTGAAGGCATGTACAGAGCATCAGATTGGGGAAGAGCAGTGTGGTTTCAGAAGTGGTAGAGGATGTGTGGATCAGGTGTTTGCTTTGAAGAATGTATGTGAGAAATACTTAGAAAAGCAAATGGATTTGTATGTAGCATTTATGGATCTGGAGAAGGCATATGATAGAGTTGATAGAGATGCTCTGTGGAAGGTATTAAGAATATATGGTGTGGGAGGCAAGTTGTTAGAAGCAGTGAAAAGTTTTTATCGAGGATGTAAGGCATGTGTACGTGTAGGAAGAGAGGATAGTGATTGGTTCCCAGTGAATATTGGTTTGCAGCAAGGGTGTTGTTTAATTTGTTTATGGATGGGGTTGTTTGGGAGGTTTTGGAGAGAGGGGCAAGTATGCAGTCTGTTCTGGATGAGAGGAATTGGGAAGTGAGGCAGTTGTTTTGCTGATGATATAGCGCTGGTGGCTGATTTGAGAGAAACTGCAGCAGTTGGTGACTGACTTTGGGTTAAGTAAGTGAAATAAGAAATTTGCCAGTAAATGTGAATAAGAGCAAGGTTGTTAGGTTCAGTAGGGTTGAGGGACAAGATGACTGGGAGATAAGCATGAATGGAGAAAAACCGAAGGAAGCGAAGTGTTTTAGATTTCAGGGAGTGGACTTAGCAGCGGATGGAAGTGGAAGTGAGTCACACGGGTGGGGAGGGGGGGAAGGTTCTGGGAGCATTGAAGAATGTGTGGAAGGTGAGAACATTATCTCGGAGCTAAAATGGGTATGTTTGAAGGAATAGTGGTTCCAACAATGTTAAATGGTTGCGAGGCATGGGCTATAGATAGGGTTGTGCAGAGGAGGGTGGATGTATTGGAAATGAAATGTTTGAGGACAATATGTGGTGTGAGGTGGTTTGGTCGAGTAAGTAATAAAAGGGTGGGAGGGATTTGTGGTAATAAAAAGAATGTAGTTGAGAGAGCAGAAGAGGGCGTGTTGAAATGTTTTGGCCACATGGAGAGAACGAGTGAGGGAAGCTCGACAAAGGATATATGTGTCAGAGGTGGGGGGAAGAAGGAGAAGCAGGAGACCAAATTGGAGGTGGAAGGATTGAGTGAAAAAGATTTTGAGTGATTGAGGCCTCAACATGCAGGAGGGTGAAAGGTGTGCAAGGAATAGAGAGAATGGAATGATGTGGTATACCAGGGTTAATGTGCTGTCAATGCATTGAACCAGGGCATGTGAAATATCTGGGGTAAACCATGGAAAGGTCTGTGGGGCCTAGATGTGGAAATGGAGCTGTGGTTTTGGTGCATTACACATGAAAGACTGAGAGTGAATGAAAAAGGCAATTTTTGTCCATTTCCTGGCACTATCTCGCTGAAGCACAGGGTAGCGATGCCGTTAAACACCCTGTGGGGAGGGGTATCATCAGAGATGGATGAAGGCAAGCAAGTATGAATATGTACATGTGTATATATGTATATGTATGTGTATGTTTATATGTATATGTCCATTTATGTATGTATATGTGTATACGAGTGAATGGTCCATTCTTTGTTTATTGGCACTACCTCCCTGACATGGGGAATGGCGATCAAAGTATACAAAATTAAAAAAAACTATCAGTGAAAAACTTACTTGTTTCAGCAGAGGCATTTAAACTTCATCTGCCACCTGGGTGGTGTGTTGCCTGAGTTATCACTGATGAGCTGATAAAATGTTACTGACCTGGAAGCCTGTACACCAACAAAAGTATGTAATTTACACTTTTTTTTTCATGATCACCATTTCCTGCATTAGCAAGGTAGTGCCAGAAACTGAGGAAGAGAGGCCGCATTCACTCGCATCCATTCTCTAGGTGTCATGTTTAAAGCCAAAAAACCATGGCTCCCAGTCCACAACCAGGCAACACAGAACATGGTGAATCTGTTGTACATTCTATAACAATTACAGACTAAACACTTTTGAAGCCTTTGTGATATGCTGAATTATGGATAACCATTATGAACATTCTTTCACAAAAAGCATATGACAAAGTTGACATAGCCTCTTGGAAGGTGCTATAAAGATGTGGGGTAAAAGGTAATTTATTAAGTGTATTTGTATTTTTATTTTTCTAAAATGGGAAACAGAAGGAGTCACGCGGGGAGTGCTCATCCTCCTCGAAGGCTCAGACTGGGGTGTCTAAATGTGTGTGGATGTAACCAAGATGTGAAAAAAGGAGAGATAGGTAGTATGTTTGAGGAAAGGAACCTGGATGTTTTGGCTCTGAGTGAAACGAAGCTCAAGGGTAAAGGGGAAGAGTGGTTTGGGAATGTCTTGGGAGTAAAGTCAGGGTTTAGTGAGAGGACAAGAGCAAGGGAAGGAGTAGCAGTACTCCTGAAACAGGAGTTGTGGGAGTTTGTGATAGAATGTAAGAAAGTAAATTCTCGATTAATATGGGTAAAACTGAAAGTTGATGGAGAGAGATGGGTGATTATTGATGCTTATGCACCTGGGCATGAGAAGAAAGATCATGAGAGGCAAGTGTTTTGGGAGCAGCTGAATGAGTGTGTTAGTGGTTTTGATGCACGATATATGATTTGAATGCAAAGGTGAGTAATGTGGCAGTTGAGGGAATAATTGGTATACATGGGGTGTTCAGTGTTGTAAATGGAAATGGTGAAGGGCTTGTAGATTTATGTGCTGAAAAAGGACTGGTGATTGGGAATACCTGGTTTAAAAAGCGAGATATACATAAGTATACGTATGTAAGAAGGAGAGATGGCCAGAGAGCGTTATTGGATTACGTGTTAATTGACAGGTGCGCGAAAGAGAGACTTTTGGATGTTAATGTGCTGAGAGGTGCAACAGGAGGGATGTCTGATCATTATCTTGTGGAGGCTAAGGTGAAGATTTGTATGGGTTTTCAGAAAAGAAGAGTGAATGTTGGGGTGAAGAGGGTGGTGAGAGTAAGTGAGCTTGGGAAGGAGACTTGTGTGAGGAAGTACCAGGAGAGACTGAGTACAGAATGGAAAAAGGTGAGAACAATGGAAGTAAGGGGAGTGGGGGAGGAATGGAATGTATTTAGGGAATCAGTGATGGATTGTGCAAAAGATGCTTGTGGCATGAGAAGAGTGGGAGGTGGGTTGATTAGAAAGGGTAGTGAGTGGTGGGATGAAGAAGTAAGATTATTAGTGAAAGAGAAGAGAGAGGCATTTGGATGATTTTTGCAGGGAAAAAATGCAATCGAGTGGGAGATGTATAAAAGAAAGAGACAGGAGTCAAGAAAAAGGTGCAAGAGGTGAAAAAGAGGGCAAATGAGAGTTGGGGTGAGAGAGTATCATTAAATTTTAGGGAGAATAAAAAGATGTTCTGGAAGGAGGTAAATAAAGTGCGTAAGACAAGGGAGCAAATGGGAACTGCAGTGAAGGGCGCAAATGGGGAGGTAATAACAAGAAGTGGTGATGAGAAGGAGATGGAGTGAGCATTTTGAAGGTTTGTTGAATGTGTTTGATGATAGAGTGGCAGATATAGGGTGTTTTGGTCGAGGTGGTGTGCAAAGTGAGAGGGTTAGGGAAAATGATTTGGTAAACAGAGAAGAGGTAGTAAAAGCTTTGCGGAAGATGAAAGCCGACAAGGCAGCAGGTTTGGATGGTATTGCAGTTGAATTTATTAAAAAAGGGGGTGACTGTATTGTTGACTGGTTGGTAAGGTTATTTAATGTGTGTATGACTCATGGTGAGGTGCCTGAGGATTGGCGGAATGCGTGCATAGTGCCATTGTACAAAGGCAAAGGGGATAAGAGTGCGTGCTCAAATTACAGAGGTATAAGTTTGTTGAGTATTCCTGGTAAATTATATGGGAGGGTATTGATTGAGAGGGTGAAGGCATGTACAGAGCATCAGATTGGGGAAGAGCAGTGTGGTTTCAGAAGTGGTAGAGGATGTGTGGATCAGGTGTTTGCTTTGAAGAATGTATGTGAGAAATACTTAGAAAAGCAAATGGATTTGTATGTAGCATTTATGGATCTGGAGAAGGCATATGATAGAGTTGATAGAGATGCTCTGTGGAAGGTATTAAGAATATATGGTGTGGGAGGCAAGTTGTTAGAAGCAGTGAAAAGTTTTTATCGAGGATGTAAGGCATGTATACGTGTAGGAAAAGAGGAAAGTGATTGGTTGTCGGTGAATGTAGGTTTGCGGCAGGGGTGTGTGATGTCTCCATGGTTGTTTAATTTGTTTATGGATGGGGTTGTTAGGGAGGTGAATGCAAGAGTTTTGGAAAGAGGGGCAAGTATGAAGTCTGTTGTGGATGAGAGAGCTTGGGAAGTGAGTCAGTTGTTGTTCGCTGATGATACAGCGCTGGAGGCTGATTCATGTGAGAAACTGCAGAAGCTGGTGACTGAGTTTGGTAAAGTGTGTGAAAGAAGAAAGTTAAGAGTAAATGTGAATAAGAGCAAGGTTATTAGGTACAGTAGGGTTGAGGGTCAAGTCAATTGGGAGGTAAGTTTGAATGGAGAAAAACTGGAGGAAGTAAAGTGTTTTAGATATCTGGCAGTGGATGGAACCATGGAAGCGGAAGTGAATCATAGGGTGGGGGAGGGGGCAAAAATCCTGGGAGCCTTGAAGAATGTGTGGAGGTCGAGAACATTATCTCGGAAAGCAAAAATGGGTATGTTTGAAGGAATAGTGGTTCCAACAATGTTGTATGGTTGCGAGGCGTGGGCTATGGATAGAGTTGTGCACAGGAGGGTGGATGTGCTGGAAATGAGATGTTTGAGGACAATGTGTGGAGTGAAATGGTTTGATCGAGTAAGTAATGTAAGGGTAAGAGAGATGTGTGGAAATAAAAAGAGCGTGGTTGAGAGAGCAGAAGAGGGTGTTTTGAAATGGTTTGGGCAAATGGAGAGAATGAGTGAGGAAAGATTGACCAAGAGGATATATGTGTCGGAGGTGGAGGGAACGAGGAGAAGTGGGAGACCAAATTGGAGGTGGAAAGATGGAGTGAAAAAGATTTTGTGTGATCGGGGCCTGAACATGCAGGAGGGTGAAAGGAGGGCAAGGAATAGAGTGAATTGGATCGATGTGGTATACCGGGGTTGACGTGCTGTCAGTGGATTGAACCAGGGCATGTGAAGCCTCTGAGGTAAACCATGGAAAGTTGTGTGGGGCCTGGATGTTAAAAGGGAGCTGTGGTTTCGGGCATTATTGCATGACAGCTAGAGACTGAGTGTGAACGAATGGGGCCTTTGTTGTCTTTTCCTAGTGCTACTTCACACACATGAGGTGGGAGGGGGATGGTATTCCATGTGTGGCGAGGTGGCGATGGGAATGAATAAAGGCAGACAGTGTGAATTGTGTGCATGGGTATATATGTATGTGTCTGTGTGTGTATATATATTATAGGTATGTATATTTGAGTGTGTAGACGTGTATGTATATACATTGTGCATGGGGGTGGGTTGGGCCATTTCTTTCGTCTGTTTCCTTGCGCTACCTCGCAAACGCGGGAGACAGCGACAAAGCAAAATAAAAATAAAAAATAAAAATTAAGTGCAATAATGAGTGGGGAGGGAGGAAAGTAGGTGGCTCTTGGTGATGGTAGGTCTGCATCAAAGATGTGTGACATGACATCACAACTGTTCACTTTTTATGAACAATGAGGCGAGAGAGATGGATACACACTACACACATCTCAACCAGGTAACAGTTTGGGATAAAATGCAGCAAGGAGATGGGACAGAATGGTTTGTTTGAATCGGGAGGACAAGAAGGAAGTGCTGTGCTTCTGATTCTAAACATGGGAAGAGATTTGACAATTAATGGACCTAAAGGGTCTGAAGCATGTCATGGACCTAAAAGGGGCTGAAGCATGTCATAGGATAAGATGCACTGAGGAGTATGTGCAAAGAGGCCAGTGTCCATTAGAGGAAAGATGGGTACATTCAAACATATAGCCTTCCCTACAAGGCTTGGGCCCAGAGTGCAAACAAAAGAAAGACAATGAAGTACTGGAAATGACATGCCCAGGGGCATGTGGAGGCAAGATGACCATGTAAGGAATGATACAGTTAGAAAGAGGTTTGGCTATATAAGCAGTCTCAAAAGAGCTGACTACAGGCTGCTGAAGTGGTTCAGATTTATGGAGAGGATAAGCAGAGAAAGACTAAAATCCATCTGTCATGAGTGGCGTAAAGGAGCTGGGGGAGATGGAATGATAGTGTATGATGGCTTTGGGGTATCATGGCCTAAGTAATAAGGAGATTGAAAGACAAAAAATGGGTTAGGGTTATGAAGTGGTAAAAGTTAACCACATTAAATGGGGCTTGGCTGTGAACAGAAGATCCCAGTTTCAATACAATGTACATTACTGTGAGAGGATGCATGAAAATTAAGCCATTAGCCATTTATTCCTGATGCTATTGTACTAAGCTGGGAGAAGCAATTGGGAATAAAAGGTTTGAAGTCTGTTAGGCTGGCATGTGTGTTTTTTGATAAAATCAGTTGTTGTTTGCTAATGAATAGCAGTGGTACTAGAAATGAGTGAGAAACCAAAGAGGCTGGTATATGAGTCTAAAGTATGTGAAAGGAAAATGTTGAGCAAATGTGAATAAAAGCAAGGTTATTAAGTGGCAGAGGGGTTAGTTGGCAAACGAGTCTCAATGTAGAGAACCTGCAAGTTGGGTATTTCAGATACCTGGGAGTAAGCATGGAAACGAATGGAACTATGGGAGATGAAGTGAGTCATTGGGTGAGTGTGGGGTTAAGGTCCTGGGGCACACTTAGAACTGTGTGTAAAGATAGATCACTGTCTGTGAGAGCAAAGATGGGTATAATAGTCCCGATGATGTTGTATGGATGTGAAGCATAGGCTCTAGATTAACAAGAAAGAGGCTGGATGTTTTCAAAATCAAATGTTTGAGGGCAATGTGTGGTGTGAGGAGGGGTGGTCAAAATGAGAGAGAAGTGTAGGAGTATAAGGAATATGTTTGAGCTGAAAAAGGTATGCAGAAATGGTTTCAACATGGAGATGGTAAGAGGATGATTATGAGGGTATACATTCCTGAAGGTGGAGGAGCTAGGAAAAGGAAGAAAGACAGAAGTTGGAATGACAGGTTGAAGCCCTTTAGTGCTCTGGAAGTGAACATGAGAGTGGATGTGAGGTGTGCATGAGGCAGATGCAATTGGAACAATATGATATGTGGGGAAGAAGGTTAAAACAGGGCACATGAAATGGTCATGGGAAGCCATGGAAAGGCTTTGGTTTTGGTGCATTATATATTAAAGCTACATTGGATGTGAGCAAAGGGACAGTTCTTTGTTCCTAGTGCATGCTCACAATTGCAGGAAACTGCAAAAAAGTATGGAAAAAAATTACACTTGTTCATAGTGTACCACTTTAGCAAGGAAGTGCTGGGCACGGATGAAATATAAACCTCATTTGTTCATATTCTAATTTATCACATACAATACACAAAAACCAAGGACATCTGTCCAATGCCAAGCCCTACACACCAATGTTGTGGTTAACCTTGGCCAGTAACAGCACATCACCCTACATACCACACCAACTTTCAACATCCTAAATGTTCAAAACCAGGCACCGAAGAGCCTCTTTCTCCTTGGTCTTCTTCCCCCTCTTACTCCCTCCACTGAGGTCACGTAGATCCTTGTCAGTATGTCTTTGCTTGCCCTCTCCATGTGTGCAAATGATTTCAATACACCCAGATCAGCTCTCGCAAACATACCTGACCTACCTCGCTCTTACAATGCCATTCCTTATATGATCAACTTTCCTTACATGGTGTACTGACCTTAGACATCCCATTTCCAACACATCTACCATCTTCCTTTCTTCCGAATTTAAAGCCCAAACACCAATAAAATACATCTGGTCTACTACACCTTCAATCTTACCTATCTTTGCAGTGGTTCATCAAAAGGTTTAAAAGTGTTGTTGACTGATTTGTAATAAAATCACTACTTGTATAGTCCAGGGTAAGGTGCTTAATGAAAAGCAGAATATAAGTACCATACAGGGCAGATACCCAGTAAATACTAAGATGCTGTCATAATCCCAATGCTTTAGCACTGTTACCCTGGCAACAAGGTTTCCATGGGGTTTAATGATGGAGTAGGATTACTCTTGGTACATTCAACTAAAATATTAATTTTGTAAGCCTATTCTAATGAAGCAAGCACCCAAGAATAGTTCTAGGTTAACCAAGACATTACATCCTGTACAAGTCAAATTTGCTGGTTAACTCAGACTTCAAAAATATACTTCCCCCAAGTGTCACTACATTGTGACATGAAGCCATGAGTTTTCTTAAGAATTATTCCATAAGAAAATTCTCACTAGGTACTTATTTTGCATTAACATAATCCTTATCAGGCTCTATATCTATGACAACATCTATGACAAAAGACTTACCTCCCTTAAGAGTTACATTGACATCAATGGCATCAGTTGGAAGTGTGGTCAAAGAAAGTGCATCATTGTCCAGAGGAGAGCCAGCAGCATACAGCCTTACCTGCAAATCAAAAATGCTGTTAGTTATCATAATGCATGATGAAACTTATGAATTTTGTGTTCTAATACTCACTGTGAAGTTGTGATGACTGAATATATGAATAAACTATTACTGTACTCCAAATCATGAGTGTCAATCATACATTACTAAGCCATTATCACCCTAGATGATGAAAAAATTTACTCAAAGCTACAGGCATATCATTACTGTATCTATACTCATTATTCAAGCCAGAACAACCTAAAACTTAAGTATCATCAACCCCTTTGTGTGTGAAACTACTTTCATAAGTCTACCCATTCTGTGGAGGATGTGGACTATGTAGTTTTACACTTGATGCATTTAACCTTTTCACTGCTTTGGTCCTCAAGTGAAGACTCTTCGATGGTCTGCTCTGACCAACAGGGATCTCATGGGGCCACCTTCTTTTGAAATCCAAACTGATATTTGACTCAGTTATTCTTAAAGTCACAAGCATTTTTCTACACACTGTACACAACCTCGAAAGCAGAAGAGGTGTGTGGAACATGAGTATTTATACATAAGGCATAAGGAAGAAGTTGGATTTGTGCTGATATAAAAAGAATTAGTGCCACCAAGCAAGACTTGCCAACACCAAATGGTTTAGCTCTTACAGCAATCTTAGTAATGTGCACTCACTTGAAGTTTGTTACTTCTCCCAGTGTAAGCTGAGAACTACTGCACTGTATTAGTCATTTTCCTGAGACTAGTGATGTGGTTGGATATTATGAAACAAATTACTAAAAATGTATACAGAAAACCAATAAACTGTTGATATGAGCATAAAGTTCATTCGATGACTGGGTCTTCTACAGTATTGCAGATGCTTTTCAACAACTTTACAGCAATCCTCTTGACTTTCAGGGATGAGAGGTATTTGGTATTTTGGGATGTCAGCAATTTTCTGAACCATAAGAATCTGCCAAACTAGGCCATTTTTTTTTTCAAACCATAGATTTCTGGATGAAAGACATTTCACTTTATTTCTTGAGATAAAACATTTTTCACTCCTTTCATGTAAAAAATAAAGTTCTGCATGTGTAAGTAACTAAAACAAAAAATACAAATAAAACCAAGTGTAAAATCATGCCAAGAAAGAAACCATAGTCAATAAAATGGTTATCTAGCTCAGGCTAGGATGTATGTGTCAGAGGTGGACAGAATAAGAAGTGGGAGACCAAATTGGAGGTGGAAAGATGGAGTGAAAAACATTTTGAGCAATTGGGGCCTGAATATACAGGGGGGGTGAGAGGCATGCAAGGAATAGTGAACTGGAACGATACGGTATACCAGGTTTCAACAGTTCTGAATTGTTCTCTATTGCTGGGGAGGGACATTTATCATATCAACAACCTGACAATTCCTATGCCATATAAATTAATTTACTAAAGAAACTTTAAAAAAAAATTTAAATGAAATAAAGCACTTATGGGAATTAATGGGACATTACATCCAGAACTTCAAAAAATTTGAATATTACATTTAAAGTAAACTACATTTTGAAGAGAAAGTGCGAAACATTCTCGCAGTGACAGATACAAATAAAAAGGATTTAAAAGACATGACACAAAAGAATAACATAAACCACTAAAAGGCAAAAGGATTATTGTCACATTTCTGCAAAGATTTGACAAAATTGTTTCTGGAATGGACTGAAAATGGAGAAGAGTTACATATGTTACAAACACAGCAAATGGATAACATTCTGAGCTACAGCACTGAGAAGAGCAATGACAAACCTCTGCCTCTGGAAGGTTCTCAGCCCGGCAGATGAAGGCACGGACGTCACCAACAGTCTGCTCCTCAGTTATGTCTAGCACATGAGTTGTGCCTGACCGTATAAAGATCTGCATCTTGAATTCTGAAATGGGAAACTAGTTTAATAATACTAAATACTGATCAATCTATCTGTATGTCTGATGTCTCTTCCCAACTGGAACTCCCTCAAGGGGGTGACCACAGCAATAGTCTCTCCATAAGTAGCGAACTCCAGTGCTCCTTCTTAGCCTTTAGTGCCTCATCCTAACAGGACACTGGCAGAAAGCAACTCTAGTGCAGTTTGCAAAGGCTTCTACCTAATGTTCCTAATGACTACTACCTAATGCTCCTATCTAATGTTCCTATCTACTACTTATATTTGTGTTTCTACCCAATGCACCAGCTTAAGTGTTCCTCCCTACTACTTCTATATATTGCACCTACCATTTCGCCAAAAGGCATGGCTAGCGCACAGTGCTCACAGAAGCAAAATCTAGAGCTATGAAGAGAAAGTTGTGAGAGTTGTTGTCTTATCATGTATGACAAGATCATATGTTTGTCAACAGAATGCTAGTAGTTAATGTGTGGGTGAGGCAGAAAGAAAATACAGCTAAATGGATCAGAAGAGTGCAACTTGACAACCACTTTAGTGCTAGCTCACTACACAGCCATAACTAACCCTCCTGATACCCAAGTGGGTAGTAAAGGTAATATTCCTCCCTGGCTGTTGGCTGCCTACCAACTATTACCTACTACTAAGCATGTCCTTAATTAATATGATCCAGTTCAATGTTTCCTATTCATGTCCAAAAATTTAAAACAGGTAGTGTCTGGCAACTGAAAATTTACGTAAAATAATCTACTTAAATGAAAGATCGGGATTTAAAATTCCTACTACTATGTTCACTGAGCACTAGAGTCACCAACAATTGACCCATGACTAACACTAGGTTTACATCAGTCTTCAAATAAATCTTGGTTCAACACTTTCTCTTCAAAACATTAGGTCAACATCAGTCTTAAGGAATTTTGGTTCAACATTTTCTCTTCAAAACATTTAACATATGAATGAAGAGTAAATTATTTTCTTCGCATCCTTTTCTTTCTACAAAATTCTCAACTAGTTTCTCAACTGATGAATGGCAAAAATTTATCAAATATTCAGATAATATGAGTTGCAATTTTTCCCATACTGCAAAGTCATCTTGCATTCACAACATTCATATTTCTCTACATAGTTCTCTTCATTTGGTTCTTAAGTAACTCAACAACTGATAATAATTCACATATTAAATAAACTTTTGGTGAAAATGGGTGTTCAAATATAAGTGCTACGTGGAACAAAACCACTTGTGATCCAAGTGGCTAACACTGCCTTCAAAATCAAAACATTCAACTTTGCGAATGATACTGTAAACTGCGTTCTCAATTTTTCTTCAAATTTTTCTTCAGTAATTTAATATATGAATTATCAACATATTTGGAAAGGTATAGGTAACTCAGATTAAATAGTATTCTTTCCTAGCTAGCAAGCAAAACTGGTTAAAATCATTTGAGGTATAACTGGTGATTGATACAATAAATAATGTTCATAAAAAATTTTCTAAATTCTCTTTTGAACATTTGCACCTAATGACTGAATCACTGATTATCTACACATATTTTTCAATGTTAGCTGAGACAGCATGGGCAACAGAGGCCCTAATCAAGACCTCCCAATTAATGCTATATATTATATTTATTTCATGTGTGGCAGGATGGCAGTGGGAATGGATGAAGGCAGCATGTATGAATATGTACATGTGTATATATGTATATGTCTGTGTATGTATACGTTGAGATGCATAGGTGTGTATATGTGCGTGTGTGGGAGTTTATGTATGTAAATGTGTGTGGGTTGGGCCATTCTTAATACCTTCCACAGTGCATCTCTATCAACTTTATCATATGCCTTCTCCAGATCCATAAATGCTACATACAAATCCATCTGCTTTTCTAAGTATTTTTAACATACATTCTTCAAAGCAAACACCTGATCCACACATCCTCTACCACTTCTGAAACCACA